>NC_139993.1:17534571-17834887 GCF_964263955.1 Coregonus lavaretus
ATTACCGTATTCTGAACCTGTGCCCTCGACTACGACTACGCCCCGCTCCCCTTGGTACCTCTGCCTGTCTCTGCTCTTGCCCGGTTTTTGACCACAGCTCGCCAGACCACGATTAAGCTATTCCCTTGTCTGTACTCTAATAAAGCATCGCAATTCTGCGATTGGATCTTACCACTCTGTGCGAGTATTCATTACATGAATGTAATATTATCACTTGTGAATGATGCCCAGCTTAAGGCAAACAGCTCATGCTTTTTTTTGCGACTTTTTCAAATCATAGTCGCACACCTCATGAAGCCAAGCCCATTGGCCTATACAGTGGGGAGAACAAGTATTTGATACACTGCCGATTTTGCAGGTTTTCCTACTTACAAAGCATGTAGAGGTCTGTAATTTTTATCATAGGTACACTTCAACTGTGAGAGACGGAATCTAAAACAAAAATCCAGAAAATCACATTGTATGATTTTTAAGTAATTAATTTGCATTTTATTGCATGACATAAGTATTTGATCACCTACCAACCAGTAAGAATTCCGGCTCTCACAGACCTGTTCGTTTTTCTTTAAGAAGCCCTCCTGTTCTCCACTCATTACCTGTATTAACTGCACCTGTTTGAAATCATTACCTGTATAAAAGACACCTGTCCACACACTCAATCAAACAGACTCCAACCTCTCCACAATGGCCAAGACCAGAGAGCTGTGTAAGGACATCAGGGATAAAATTGTAGACCTGCACAAGGCTGGGATGGGCTACAGGACAATAGGCAAGCAGCTTGGTGAGAAGGCAACAACTGTTGGCGCAATTATTCGAAAATGGAAGAAGTTCAAGATGACGGTCAATCACCCTCGGTCTGGGGCTCCATGCAAGATCTCACCTCGTGGGGCATCAATGATCATGAGGAAGGTGAGGGATCAGCCCAGAACTACACGGCAGGACCTGGTCAATGACCTGAATAGAGCTGGGACCACAGTCTCAAAGAAAACCATTAGTAACACACTACGCCGTCATGGATTAAAATCCTGCAGCGCACGCAAGGTCCCCCTGCTCAAGCCAGCGCATGTCCAGGCCCGTCTGAAGTTTGCCAATGACCATCTGGATGATCCAGAGGAAGAATGGGAGAAGGTCATGTGGTCTGATGAGACAAAAATATAGCTTTTTGGTCTAAACTCCACTCGCCGTGTTTGGAGGAAGAAGAAGGATGAGTACAACCCCAAGAACACCATCCCAACCGTGAAGCATGGAGGTGGAAACATCCTTCATTGGGGATGCTTTTCTGCAAAGGGGACAGGACGACTGCACCGTATTGAGGGGAGGATGGATGGGGCCATGTATTGCCATTCATCCGCAGCCATCACCTCGTTGTCAACCATGATGGAGAGGTCTTTGAGCTGGCATGCCTTCCCTGGGAGCAAGAGCAGCTCCGTCTTGTGGAGGTTGAGCTTGAGGTGGTGGGCCGACATCTTGGTGTCAGAAGGGGGGAAGGAGGAAAGTAGTTGAGTGTCATTCGCATAGCAATGATAGGAGAGACCATGTGAGGATATGACGGAGCCGAGTGACTTGGGATATAGAGAGAAGAGGTGAGGGCCTAGATCCGAGCCCTGTGGGACACCAGTAGTGTGAGTATGTGGTGCAGACACAGATCCTCTCCACATCACCTGATAGGAGCAGCCTGCCAGGTAGGATGCAATCCAGAGTGTGAAAAGCCTGAGACGCCCATCCCTGTGAGGGTGGAGAGGAGGATCTGATGGTTCTTGGTGTCGAAGGCAGCGGATATATCTAGGAGGATGAGAACATAGGAGAAAGAATCAGCTTTGGCAGTGCCTCCATTACACAGAGAAGAGCAGTCTCGGTTGAGTGACCCGTCTTGAAGCCTGACTGGTTAGGGTCAAGAAGATCGTTCTGAGAGAGAGTTAACGAGAGAGTTAATAAGAGACAGCACGCTCCAGTGCATTGGAAATAAAAGAAAGAAGGGATACAGGTCTATAGTTTTTGACATCAGATGAGTTGAGTGGTTTCTTGAGAAGGGGAGCTACTCGGGCTATTTTGAAGTCAGAGGGGGTCAGGGAAGTGAGGAATGGGAGAAGGTCTCCAGAGATGGTCTGGAGAAGGGAGGAGGGTATGGGGTTGAGTGGGCAGGTTGTTGGGCAGCCAGACCTCACTAGTGGCAGGATTTCATCTGGAGAGAGAGGGGAGAAAGAGGTCAAGGCGTAGGGTAATTATGTGTGAGTGGGACCAGTGGACTCAATAGGCTGAGTGAATGAGGAGCGGATGTCGTCAACCTTCTTTTCAAAGTGGTTGACAAAGTTGTCTGTAGAGAGGGAGGAGGGAGGGGGAGTGGGTGGAGGATTAAGGAGGGAAATATCCTTAATTTTTTTATTTAAAGGAGAAGGTGGAAAATAGTTTCCTAGAATTAGAGGCAGAATCTTGAAATTTAGAGTGATATAAATCTGTATTTCCAGTCACGTGAAATCCATAGATTAGGGCCTAATGAATTTATTTAAATTGACTGATTTCATTTTATGAACTGTAACTCAGTAAAATCTTTGAAATTGTTGCATGAGGCATTTATATTTTTGTTCAGTGTATATACAGTGGGGAGAACAAGTATTTGATACACTGCCGATTTTACAGGTTTTCCTACTTACTAAGCATGTAGAGGTCTGTAATTTTTATCATAGGTACACTTCAACTATGAGAGACGGAATCTAAAACAAAAATCCAGAAAATCACATTGTATGATTTTTAAGTAATTAATTTGCATTTAATTGCATGACATAAGTATTTGATACATCAGAAAAGCAGAACTTAATATTTGGTAGAGAAACCTTTGTTTGCAATTACAGAGATCATACGTTTTGACCAGGTTTGCACACACTGCAGCAGGGATTTTGGCCCACTCCTCCATACAGACCTTCTCCAGATCCTTCAGGTTTCAGGGCTGTCGCTGGGCAATACAGACTTTCAGCTCCCTCCAAAGATTTTCTATTGGGTTCAGGTCTGGAGACTGGCTAGGCCACTGCAGGACCTTGAGATGCTTCTTACGGAGCCACTCCTTAGTTGCCCTGGCTGTGTGTTTCGGGTCGTTGTCATGCTGGAAGACCAAGCCACGACCCATCTTCAATGCTCTTACTGAGGGAAGGAGGTTGTTGGCCAAGATCTCGCGATACATGGCCCCATCCATCCTCCCCTCAATACGATGCAGTCGTCCTGTCCCCTTTACCAAAACGCATCCCAAAAGAATGATGTTTCCACCTCCATGCTTCAAGGTTTGGGAATGGTGTTCTTGGGGTTGTACTCATCCTTCTTCTTCCTCCAAACAGGGCGAGTGGGGTTTAGACCAAAAAGCTCAATTTTTGTCTCATCAGACCACATGACCTTCTCCCATTCCTCCTCTGGATCATCCAGATGGTCATTGGCAAACTTCAGAAGGGCCTGGACATGCCCTGGCTTGAGCAGGGGGACCTTGCGTGCGCTGCAGGATTTTAATCCATGACGGCGTAGTGTGTTACTAATGGTTTTCTTTGAGACTGTGGTCCCAGCTCTCTTCAGGTCATTGACCAGGTCCTGCCGTGTAGTTCTGGGCTGATCCCTCACCTTCCTCAAGATCATTGATGCCCCACGAGGTGAGATCTTGCATGGAGCCCCAGACCGAGGGTGATTGACCGTCATCTTGAACTTCTTCCATTTTCTAATAATTGCGGCAACAATTGTTGCCTTCTCACCAAGCTGCTTGCCTATTGTCCAGTAGCCCATCCCAGCCTTGTGCAGGTCTACAATTGTATCCCTGATGTCCTTACACAGCTCTCTGGTCTTGGCCATTGTGGAGAGGTTGGAGTCTGTTTGATTGAGTGTGTGGACAGGTGTATTTTATACAGGTAATGAGTTCAAACAGGTGCAGTTAATACAGGTAATGAGTGGAGAACAAGAGGGCTTCTTAAAGAAAAACGAACAGGTCTGTGAGAGCCGGAATTCTTACTGGTTGGTAGGTGATCAAATACTTATGTCATGCAATAAAATGCAAATTAATTACTTAAAAATCATACAATGTGATTTTCTGGATTTTTGTTTTAGATTCCGTCTCTCACAGTTGAAGTGTACCTATGATAAAAATTACAGACCTCTACATGCTTTGTAAGTAGGAAAACCTGCAAAATCTGCAGTGTATCAAATACTTGTTCTCCCCACTGTATTTCACATTTACATCATTTAGCAGACGCTCTTATCCAGAGCGAGTGAGTGCATACATTTTCATACTAGCCCCCCGTGGGAATCGAACCCACAACCCTGGCGTTGCAAGCATCATGCTCTACCAACTGAGCTACACGGGCCTTACATATAAATGTGTTCCTACATTTGCATAAATAACTCACCAACAGTAACTCTTGAACCGTTCAAGGTAGAGACACCAAACCAACTTTCACGTTCAGGTTATCCTAACATCCAATTCTTAAAAACTTTTAACAACTATAACTAAACAAAAATATAAAGGCAATAGGCAACAATTTCAATGATTTTACTGAGTTACAGTTCATATAAGGAAATCAGTCAATTGCAATAAATTCATTAGGCCCTATCTATGGATTTCACATGATTGACCAGGGGCACAGCCTTGGGGGCCTGGAGGGCATAGGCCCACCCACTGGGGAGCCAGGCCCAGCCCGTGAGTGGGCCTCACAAAAAGGCTTTATTACAGACAGAAATACTCCTCAATTTCTTCAGCTGTCCAGGTGGCTGGTCTCTGACGATCCCACATGTGAAGAGGCCGTATGTATTTGTATTTGTATTTATTATGGATCCCCATTAGCTACTGCCAAGGCAGAAG
Organism: Coregonus lavaretus; assembly: GCF_964263955.1. Lineage (NCBI taxonomy): Eukaryota > Metazoa > Chordata > Actinopteri > Salmoniformes > Salmonidae > Coregonus > Coregonus lavaretus. The sequence continues at coordinate 17,539,400 of NC_139993.1, forward strand.
CTACTCTTCCTGGGGTCCAGCAAAATTAACGCAGTTATACAATTTTAAAAACGTTACAATACATTCACAGATTTCACAACACACTGTGTCCCCTCAGGCCCCTACTCCACCACTACCACATATCTACAATACAAAATCCATGTGTACGTGTGTGTATAGTGCGTATGTTGTCGTGTGTGTATGTATGTGTCTGTGTCTATGTTTGTGTTGCTTCACAGTCCACGCTGTTCCATAAGGTGTATTTGTATCTGTTTTTTAAATCTAATTTTACTGCTTGCATCAGATACTTGATGTGGAATAGAGTTCAGTGATGTCATGGCTCTATGTAGTACTATGCACCTCCCATAGTCTGTTCTGGACATGGGGACTGTGAAGAGACGTCTTGTGGCATGTCTTGTGGGGTATGCATGGGTGTCCGAGCTGTGCGCCAGTAGTTCAAACAGACAACTTGGTGCATTCAACATGTCAATACCTCTCACAAATACAAGTAGTGATGAAGTCAATCTCTCCTCCACTTTGAGCCAGGAGAGATTGACATGCATATTATTAATGTTAGCGCTCTGTGTACATCCAAGGGCCAGACATGCTGCCCTGTTCTGAGCCAATTTCTATTTTCCTAAGTCCCTCTTTGTGGCACCTGACCACACAACTGAACAGTAGTCAAGGTGCGACAAAACTAGGGCCTGTAGGACCTGCCTTGTTGATTGTGCTTTTAAGAAGGTAGAGTAGCGCTTTATTATGGACAGACTTCTCCCCATCTTAGTTACTGTTGTATCAACATGTGTCAATATGTTTTGACCATGACAGTTTACAATCCAGGGTTATTCCAAGCAGTTTAGTCACCTCAACTTGCTCAATTTCCACATTATTTGTTACAAGATTTAGTTGAGGTTTAGGGTTTAGTGAATGATTTGTCCCAAATACAATGCATTTAGTTTTAGAAATATTTAGGACTAACTTATTCCATGCCACCCACTCTGAAACTAACTGCAGCTCTTTGTTAAGTGTAGCAGTCATTTCAGTCGCTGTAGTAGCTGACATATATAGTGTTGAGTCATCCGAATACATAGACACACTGGCTTTACTCAAAGCCAGTGGCATGTTGTTAAAGATTGAAAAAAGTAAGGGGCCTAGACAGCTGCCCTGGGGAATTCCTGATTCTACCTGGATTATGTTGTTCTGTTAGACAGGTATCTCTTTATCCACAATATAGCAGGGGGTATAAAGCCATAACACATACGTTTTTCCAGCAGCAGACTATGATTGATAATGTCACAGGGATTTAACAGATTTACATTCATTTTCTTAATGGGTTCATGCTTATTAGTAACTGGAATAAGCAATTTCATAAATGTGTCAAGTGCATCGTCTGTTTGCTCCTCATTACACTCCACGGACCAACAAATATTCTTTACATCAACAACATAGGAATCATTACAAAACTTATTGTATGACCTCTTATACATTATATTAGGCCCAGCCTTTGGTTTTCCTAGATACGGCTACTATATTGTGTACTTTCAAGCATTTATGTATTTTCTGTAAATGTTATAACCTTGTATTGCTACCACTGTATCATCAAAGGTATTATCTAAGTGAGTTTCAGAGATATTCAGAATGTGAATGTAATATGTTACAAGCAAATTATTGATTTCATGAACCTTGTTTCTTAAGCTACATATGTTAACGTGGGCTATTTTGACCAATTTTCTGGGATGCTTGCTTGTTTTCATTGCTTTACTGGGAAGCTTAGCAGAAGTAGATATGCTCATGTTATTTATGTTATTGCAGGGTGAGCTGCACACAGTGGACTTCCTAGTCGGGCACACCGCCTCAGTGCTAACAGTTTAAATCTGGTTCATAGGCACATGATTACTGCATACAATAGCTATAGGATCAGCAGAGGCATTCAGGGCAGTTAGAGGGACATAAATTAGGTTACTTATATTGTGTCTACCAACGCTCCTGGTATAATGTACATTTGCTGAAGCATTATGTCAACTCAGCTTCACAATGGTAGGGATTAACTGAGCTGGGCTTGGGTCACTGATAAGTAATTGTCGCAACTTAGCCTTATAATGCTGTGAAAGGATCCAGGAACCCAAATTATTTGGGTAGATCCCATCCTCCTTATAAAATGTGTTTTGTTTCCAAAAGGTATCGAAATCGTCAACAATAGTTACACCCATTGAGCTGCAATAATCACGTACCTAGTTGTGAAGAGAAAGAATCCTGATAAAGCATTCAATGCCACGATCCAGAGAGGGCATAGGGCCAGATATGATGGGTCTTGTATTGGTGTCTAGCAGAGAGTCAATCAGCTCTTTAAAATCCAGTTTCAACTGTTCAGAGCTGCCCTTCATAATGTCATTTAAACCCACATGGACTACGATAGAATCGATTTTCATGTCCTGATGTAGTACATTTGGGAGCAGCTTAGTAATGTAATTTACTCAAGCTCCGGGATAGGACTTTGTTTTTGCACCAGGAACAGTCACATTTCTTACCATGGAGCTGCCCAAAATCACGGCTGGCGACAATAACTTGAGTCCGTAGCTCCCAGCGCCTGGTGCAGGCCTCCGACAGATGGAGAAGCCCCACTCGATCCAGAGCAGGGACAGAAGGTTGCCGACGTCAACTTAAAAATCGTAGGAGTAGGCACTGCAGCCGCAGACACAGGTACCCCCAGCCACGAAGGTGCAGGAAGATCAGGCTCCAGGATGGCGAAACTATTTGTTGTTTGTATCCGCTCCGGGCCTCTTGTTGAGAGTGTACACTGCTTTGCGGGAGGCCGCTGTCTTCAGCTTCGTGACATGCGAACATCATTGATTGCCATGCTCCGCTTGCTGTGCTCCTTCGACTCCACTATCAGATGGGGGAGGAGAGGCAGGAGATAGCTCCCCTTGCGAACAAACTCCGGGCAACTCCGGCCAGTCGGATATCGACAAATGGCAAGGCGGAGATGCATCCAACAAGCGTGAACACCGTTCAGCCACCGGCATAGAAAAGGTAAACATTCCACTCTGCGTTTTCCCCAGTTTCTTACGTAGGCTGGCAACCTGCGTGATCAAGGAAGCCACCTCAAACCTATAATCCTAGTCAAGCAAACAATTGCCGCATTGGAACTCTGAGTGATGCAGTTTGTCCCGAAACAAAGCGTAGTAGATACATCTCCTACAGCGCTGGAACCGTTCATTTACTTCTCCAAACAAAGAGGGCTCCATTGCAAAATTCACCTGGGACTAACTTCGTTAGCTTAATGGCTAGCAGCTTAGCGGCTCTGTCAAGCAGGCTTAAACCTGTCTGTTAAGTGGGATTCCGGGACAAGAAATAGCGGGCCTAGCTGTTAAAAGCTAACCGTGTTGCGGAATCCATGCAAAAACAAGTTCGGTATTTATATTTAACGAAGATTGGTTATGTTTTAGTCAAAAATAACAAACCAAGTGTTTCCAACATACAGTGTTCAGCTGCACACTCTGATGACATCACTGGATGTGGAGGTCCTGGGCTGGCGTGGTTACACGTAGTCTGCGGTTGTGAGGCCAGTTAAACGTACTGACAAATTCTCTAAATGAGATTGAAGGTGGCTTATGGTAGAGAAATGAACATGCAATTCTCTGCCAACAGCTCTGGTGGACATTCCTGCAGTCAGCATGCCAATTGCACACTCCCTCAAAAGTTAAGACATCTGTGGCATTGTGTTGTTTGACAGAATTGCACATTTTAGAGTGGCCTTTTATTGTCCCAAGCACAAGGTGCATCTGTGTAATGATCATGCTGTTTAATCAGCTTCTTGATATGCCACACCTGTCAGGTGGATGGATTATCTTGGCAAAGGAGAAATGTTCACTAACGGATGTAAACAAATTTGCGCAACAAATTTGAGAAAAATACGCTTTTTGTGAATATGGAACATTTCTATGATTTTTTTTTTGCTAATGAAACATGAGCATGCATTTATATTTTTGGTCAGTATATTTACATTTGCACACATTTGCATAAAATAACTCACCAACAGTATCTCTTGAACCGTTCAAGCTAGAGACACCAAACCAACTTTCTCATGTTCAGGCTATCCTAACTTCAAATTCTTAAAAACTGTTATCAACTATAACTATATAAATGTGCATACATTTGTATAAAATAACTTACCATCAGTAACTCTTCATTCGTTCAATCTAGAGACACCAAACCAACTTTCTCATGTTCAGGCTATCCTATACTATCAATGAATCTTACAAGCTAGCAAGCACACCACGTTTTCCTCAGCATATGTATTTTTCTAGTTGCAGTTGGTTATGTAAACATTTTCAGAAAAGGCATTTAATGATAAACAGAACGAACATGGACCCATTCTGTGATATATATATATATATATATATACAGTGGGGAAAAAAAGTATTTAGTCAGCCACGAATTGTGCAAGTTCTCCCACTTAAAAAGATGAGAGAGGTCTGTAATTTTCATCATAGGTACAGGTCAACAATGACAGACGAATTGAGAAAAAATAATCCAGAAAATCACATTGTAGGATTTTTTATGAATTTATTTGCAAATTATGGTGGAAAATAAGTATTTGGTCACCTACAAACAAGCAAGATTTCTGGCTCTCACAGACCTGTAACTTCTTCTTTAAGATGCTCCTCTGTCCTCCACTCGTTACCTGTATTAATGGCACCTGTTTGAACTTGTTATCAGTATAAAAGACACCTGTCCACAACCTCAAACAGTCACACTCCAAACTCCACTATGGCCAAGACCAAAGAGCTGTCAAAGGACACCAGAAACACAATTGTAGACCTGCACCAGATTGGGAAGACTGAATCTGCAATAGGTAAGCAGCTTGGTTTGAAGAAATCAACTGTGGGAGCAATTATTAGGAAATGGAAGACATACAAGACCACTGATATTCTCCCTCGATCTGGGGCTCCACGCAAGATCTCACCCTGTGGGGTCAAAATGATCACAAGAACGGTGAGCAAAAATCCCAGAACCACACGGGGGGACCTACTGAATGACCTGCAGAGAGCTGGGACCAAAGTAACAAAGCCTACCATCAGTAACACACTACGCCGCCAGGGACTCAAATCCTGCAGTGCAAGACGTGTCCCCCTGCATAAGCCAGTACATGTCCAGGCCCGTCTTAAGTTTGCTAGAGTGCATTTGGATGATCCAGAAGAGGATTGGGAGAATGTCATATGGTCAGATGAAACCAAAATAGAACTTTTTGGTAAAAACTCAACTTGTCGTGTTTGGAGGACAAAGAACACCATACCTACTGTGAAGCATGGGGGTGGAAACATCATGCTTTGGGGCTGTTTTTCTGCAAAGGGACCAGGACGACTGATCCGTGTAAAGGAAAGAATGAATGGGGCCATGTATCGTGAGATTTTGAGTGAAAACCTCCTTCCATCAGCAAGGGCATTGAAGATGAAACGTGGCTGGGTCTTTCAGCATGACAATGATCCCAAACACACCGCACGGGCAACGAAGGAGTGGCTTTGTAAGAAGCATTTCAAGGTCCTGGAGTGGCCTAGCCAGTCTCCAGATCTCAACCCCATTGAAAATCTTTGGAGGGAGTTGAAAGTCTGTGTTGTCCAGCGACAGCCCCAAAACATCACTGCTCTAGAGGAGATCTGCATGGAGGAATGGGCCAAAATACCAGCAACAGTGTGTGAAAACCTTGTGAAGACTTACAGAAAACGTTTGACCTGTGTCATTGCCAACAAAGGGTATATAACAAAGTATTGAGAAACTTTTGTTATTGACCAAATACTTATTTTCCACCATAATTTGCAAATAAATTCATAAAAAATCCTACAATGTGATTTTCTGGATTTTTTTCCCTCATTTTGTCTGTAATAGTTGACGTGTACCTATGATGAAAATGACAGGCCTCTCTCATCTTTTTAAGTGGGAGAACTTGCACAATTCGTGGCTGACAAAATACTTTTTTTCCCCACTGTATATATATATTGTTTAATTTCTTGCACATCCTCACTTAATTTCAATATTACAATATTGCTGCTATTTCAGCCTCTTTCCTTGGTCTGCATCACACAGCCTGGGATTCCTCAGTCCTGTAAGACACATGGAACACATTGTTGTTGAATTGTCATTATGTCTGTCATGGATCCGGTCCATATATTACCATGTTGCTATTCTCAGTTTATACCAGAGAACTGAGAATCAGGAAGGGATTCTCTCAAATCAAATCAAAATGTATTTGTCACATACACGTCTTTAGCAGATGTTATAGCGGGTGTAGCGAAATGCTTGTGCTTCTAGCTCCGACAGTGCAGTAATATCTAACAATTTCAGAAGTTTACATACAATTAGGTTGGAGTCATTAAAACTTGTTTTTCAATGTCTCCACACATTTCTTATTAACAAACTATAGTTTTGGTAAGTCGGTTAGGACATCTACTTTGTGCATGACACAAGTCATTTTTCCATCAATTGTTTACAGACAGATTATTTCACGTATAATTCACTGTATCATAATTCCAGTGGGTCAGAAGTTTACATACACTAAGTTGACTGTGCCTTTAAACAGCTTGGAAAATTCCAGAAATGGATGTCATGGCTTTAGAAGCTTCTGATGGGCTAATTGACACCATTTAAGTCAATTGGAGGTGTACCTGTGGATGTATTTCAAGGCCTACCTTCAAACTCAATTCCTCTTTTCTTCTGGGAAAACAAAAGAAATCAGCCAAGACCTCAGAAAGAAAATGTAGACCTCCACAAGTCTGGTTCATCGTTGGGAGCAATTTCCAAACGCCTGAAGGTACCACGTTCATCTGTACAAACAATAGTACGCAAGTATAAACACAATGGGACCTCGCAGCCGTCATACCACTCAGGAAGGAGACGCATTCTGTCTCCTAGAGATGAACGTACTTTGGTGCGAAAAGTGCAAATCATTCCCAGAACAACAGCAAAGGACGTTGTGAAGATGCTGGAGGAAACAGGTACAAAAGTATCTATATCCACAGTAAAACTAGTCCTATATCGACATAACCTGAAAGGCCGCTCAGCAAGGAAGAAGCCACTGCTCCAAAACCGCCATAAAAAAGCCAGACTACGGTTTGCAACAGCACATGGGGACAAAGATCGTACTTTTTGGAGAAATGTCCTCTGGTCTGATGAAACAATAATAGAACTGTTTGGCCATAGTGACCATTGTTATGTTTGGAGGAAAAAGGGGGTTGCTTGTAAGCCGAAGAACACCATCCCAACCGTTAAGCACGGGGGTGGCAGCATAATGCTGTCGGGATGCTTTGCTGCAGGAGGGACTGGTGCACTTCACAAAATAGATGGCATCATGAGGAAGGAAAATTATGTGGATATATTGAAGCAACATCTCAAGACATCAGTCAGGAAGTTAAAGCTAGGTCGGAAACGGGTCTTCCAAATGGATAATGACCCCAGGCATACTTCCAAAGTTGTGGCAAAATGGCTTAAGGACCACAAAGTCAAGGTATTGGAGTTGCCATCACAAAGCCCTGACCTCAATCCTATAGAAAATGTTTGGGCAGAACTGAAAAAGCATGTGCAAGCAAGGAGGCCTACAAACCTGACTCAGTTACACCAGCTCTGTCAGGAGGAAGGGGCCAGAATCCACCCAACTTATTGTGGGAAGCTTGTGGAAGGCTACCCGAAACAATTTAAAGGCAATGCTACCAAATACTAATTGAGTGTATGTAAACTTCTGACCCACTGAGAATGTGATGAAAGAAATAAAAGCTGAAATAAATAATTCTCTCTACTATTATTCTGACATTTCACATTCTTAAAATAAAGTGGTGATCCTAACTGACCTAAGACAGGGAATTTTTACTAGGATTAAATGTCAGGAATTGTGAAAAACAGAGTTTAAATGTATTTGGCTAAGGTGTATGTAAACCTCCGACTTCAACTGTATACCCAATACACACAAAAAAGTAAGGAATGGGATTTAAGAATATATACATATATGGACAAGCAATGACAGAGCGGCATGGACTAAGATACAGAAGAATATTATAGAATAGAATGCAGTATATACATATGAGATGAGTATTGCAAGATATGTAAACATTATTAAAGTGACTAGCGTTCCATTTCCTAAAGTGGCCAGTGATTTCAATAGGCAGCAGCAGCCTCTAATGTGCTAGTGATGGCTATTTAACAGTCTGATGGCCTTGAGATAGAAGCTGTTTTTCATTCTCTCGGTCCCAGCTTTGATGCACCTGTACTGACCTCGCCTTCTGGATGATAGCGGGGTGAACAGGCAGTGGCTCGGGTGGTTGCTGTCCTTGATGATCTTTTTGGCCTTCCTGTGACATCGGGTGCTGTATGTGTCTTGGAGGGCAGGTAGTTTGCCCCCGGTGATGCGTTGTGCAGACCGCACCACCCTCTGGAGAGGCCTGCGGTTGTGGGCGTTGCAGTTGCCGTACCAGGCGGTGATACAGGCCGACAGGGTGCTCTCAATTGTGCATCTGTAAAAGTTTGTGAGGGTTTTAGGTGTTAAGACAAATTTCTTCAGCCTCCTGAGGTTGAAGAGGCTCTGTTGCGCCTTCTTCACCACACTGTCTGCCAAGGAACTTGAAGCTTTCCACCTTCTCCACTGCGGTCCCGTCGATGTGGATTGGGGGTTGCACCCTCTGCTGTTTCCTGAAGTCCACGATCATCTCCTTTGTTTTGTTGATGTTGAGTGAGAGGTTATTTTCCTGGCACTCTCTCTATATACAGTCATGACCGTGCTGTCGGGTGCCTACCCACTGCGTACATCAACACCCGGGTCAAGCCACCCATGATTGTCCAGCCTTGTTGTAGTCCTGACTCTTCGCTACTTCACCTAGGTGGTGTAGGGATTTGAGCAGGGTTAGACAATAATGGACCTGATTTGCATTTTGGGGGAGCGAGAGAATCCTCTCTTTGTCCGTTTTCTGGGTGTGTGTGAGTTATCATGTTATTTACAGTAACATAGGCCTACCTTCACAATAAGCTACTCAAATAAATGTGTACTCTGCATTTTCTGGACAAACTTCAATGAGCTGAATTGTTGTCTGTTGACTCCTGAAACACAGACACAAAGGTGGAGTTAGTGAATAGTCACATTGTCTGTCTGTCATGGATCAATGTACAACCTAAATTCTATGAACTTGACAATGACATACAAAGACAAACCAAAACATTCTCTGTGAAGAAGAAGGTTTCTGTATGGCCATGGTTTCATTTCTGTTGCCATGCAGAGCATAGGGAGGTTGGGATGGGTAGTCTAAGAGAAAATTACTTATAGGCAACTACAATATTAGTTCTCACATTTGGTGCCAACATAGGACAGTATGTTACTCTGCTAAACACAGAAGTGCAACATTGTTAATAAAATTGTTAACAAAACTAAGGCGATGCGGTAGCGTTAGTACTGGTAAAGCAGTGATTTACTCACTGAGGTATTTATTAACTTATTAACTTACTTACACAGAAGTGCAAAATGTTAACAAAATTATAGATTTACTTCACCGCACAGTTAGCTATGCTATCTATAGTTAGTTAGCCAGCCAAACTTGTTTAGTTAGCGAGCAAATGCTACTTGCTAGCTAGCTACAGTACACACTTGCTGTAGCGCCGCCATACATGTCAGAAACGATGAAGTTTCCCAGCTGTGTTGACATTTCATCTATCCACTTCATCCACTCATCAGAATAATATAGCTCTTTTCTGACTCACCGTTTTACCAGCGTCAGTCCATCCAACATCTCCCAACAGTCGAAGTGCATTGCAGTAAGCCACAGTAGCAACAGGTTGTAAACAGGCAGTAAGGAGCCCACACGTGTTAGCTCTAACATGTTTGTAGGTAGGTAGTTCCAAATTAACTAAAGCCCGCCCTATAACATAAGCCAGAAAGAGTTTACACATCATTGACATAGATTTCCACGAAGTTCCCACTCCGGATTTCCCACTATGTCGCAAAATTAGAAATTATGTTTTTTACAGAGACACAGAGCTACAAAATGGTATATCATACACTACCTTTGAGGAACAATGGGAAAGTAATTCTGCTTTGAAAGTTGATAAACTTGTAATCTCACTTTTGAGAAAATGGCCTTTGAATGTTTTGGTACCTACTGGAGAGCTCTTACATTTTACATTTTAGTCATTTAGCAGACGCTCTTATCCAGAGCAACTTACAGGAGCAATTAGGGTTAAGTGCCTTGCTCAAGGGCACATAGACAGATTTTTCACCTAGTCGGCTCGGGATTAGAACCAGCGACCTTTCGGTTACTGCCACAACGCTCTTACCCACTAAGCTACCTGCCGCCCCTTTGTCTACACCCATTCAGCATCGTTCACACCCTCTTAAGGTTTAGCCCCACCCATCTCGTTTCGCTCTCAGAGCGTTCAGAGCTCTGGCCGATGAGTAGGTTTTTTCCAAGCGTTCTGACCTCACAACTGCAGTCAAGCACCCAAGCTAACTTGCTAACATTGGCTAGCTTGCTAGCTATTTCAGAACACCCCACTGACCATTTTACTTGCCCTAGCAAAGCTGGTTAGGCTGTTTTCATGTTATCCAGACCGTTGGTGATTGTAACTGTGTTGCTGGCAACAATTTAATTACACTTTTTCTGCCGACGTTTACTGACACCGGCCATATTCAACGGGTGTTGAGCGTTTGTAAATTCATCAGTTATTCTGCGCTCTGGCATACTCAGACTGAATTTACGAACGCACCCGGAATGGTTACTTGCATAGTGGAGTCTTTTGTTAAAACATGTAGCTAGCTAGCTAGGTAAACAATTAACCATAATCCCAACTCATGACGTTACTACCATGCATAAATCTGCAGGTAGCTAACCAACCAGGTTCAATGTTAGCTAGCTTGCTGAGATACAAATAAGATCATACACTTAACGTTAGCTAGCGAGCCAGCTAGCTAACGTTAGCTAGCTAGCTAACAGTACATTTTAACTTGAAATGATAACAACTTTCTGTCAAAATTAGAAACGTGTAATTTCTGAAAATGTAGCTAGCTAGAGTATTACCCATGCTCTGAAATTGGAGGAGATAGCCAGAGTGAATTTACCAGCTACATAACATTTTAGTCATTTAGCAGATGCACTTTTCCAGAACAACTTACAGGAGGAATTAGGGATAAGTCCTTTCTCAAGGGCACATTGACAGATTTTTCACCTAGTCGGCTCAGGGATTAGAACCAGCAACCTTTCGGTTACTGGCACAACGCTCTTAACCACTAAGCTACCTGCCTCTACTGTCTATCAACAGTTGTCGCAGAGACATTCTATTGAAAAGGATACTTGCATAGTGGAGTCTTTTATTAAAACATGTAGCTAGTTAGCTAGCTAAACAATTAACCATAATCCCAACTCATGACGTTACTACCCTTTATGAATCTGCAGGTAGCTAACCAACCAGGTTCAATGTTAGCTAGCTAACATTAGGCTATAACTAGCAAAGCAAATGGCTCTGAGATAGACTATCTTACCTGTATACAACATGGATGGACGCGTCCCCCTCACGGATGCCATGGTTGCCCTTAGTTTGAAGATGTAATCCGGAGACAGGTGTTTTCAACATCTCCTTAGGTATCATACTCTAATTCCACTGATTTCAAAACTCGGTCCTCCAGAAAGTGGAGAGCAACACTTATGCAGTTTAACTACGTGATACATTATTTTTTAAAGCAGCGTTAGACAGGATTCCCTACACATACTGACCAGCTCAAATATACAGAAGTGTGCTATATGGCAGACCAATCCGAACTCATCTCTCGGCATGTCCAGCCCACTCATTATCTCAGCCAATTATGGCTAGCAGGCAGGTTGCTGTCTTTTTTTGTGGCTAAACCAACTAGGCTCGTAATATAACAATTGTATACGTATTTACAGATGGCATACAAGTTTGTTAGTAAGGCACATGAAAGTTCACGTGTTCCAGAAGGCATTTCTGCCAAAAAATGCATTTTGATACAATAAAAGTTTACATTCAAATGGTTCTCCTGTGAAGTGACATACGCTAGTTTCCTGAAACGAGTCACATATACTGTATCATACTTTGACTTAAATGGTGACTTATTGACTTTAATCGTTTAAGCTCCGGGCATCATCTTCCAACTGAAAAAAGTGGATTTTTGCTGGTGTGGGCATTTAAACACAGACTGGGTTTCATCCAGTGCTTTTTCAATTGACATCTCAATGAGGTCTACTAAGCACTCTAATTTAGAATATTGCCTTTTATGCCCTTTTTATGCCACAAAGTAATGGATGTCCAAATAAGCTCTCTGTCTGGCAGCTAAAGGCCTAAAGCACCCACTCATCCATTTAGTTCTGCCCATGTCAGTATAATGGGGCCCAAAGGATTTACTTCTGAAATTACTTGTATCTTAAAGCCATAAAATTTGCTGAGTCATACAGTGAGATCCAAAAGTATTTGGAAAGTGACAAATGTTTTGCTGTTTTGGCTCTGTACTCCAGCACTTGAAATTATACAATGACATTAAAGTGCAGACTGTCAGCTTTAATTTGAGGGCATTTCCATCCATATAGGGTGAACCGTTTAGAAATGACAGCACCTTTTCAATCAATCACATTTTATTGGTCACATGCACCGAATAAAACAGGCGTAGGTAGACTTTGCAGTGAAATGCTTGAGCCCATTCCCCACAGTGCAGAGATAAAAAGTCAGACAAATATTTGCTAAATAATAAAGGAAATAGTAACACAATGAAAACAATAACGAGGCTATACACAAGGAGGACCAGTACCGGGTCAATGTGCAGGGGTACGAGGTAGTTGAGGTAATATAGTATGTACATGAGGGTAGGGGTAAAAGTGCCTAGGCAATCAGGATATATAATAAACAGAGTAGCAACAGCGTATGTGAAGTGTGATACAGGGTTCAAACCAAAAAAAGTAATCAATAATAAATATATATATATACACTGCTCAAAAAAATTAAGGGAACACTTAAACAACACATCCTAGATCTGAATGAATGAAATAATCTTATTAAATACTTGTTTCTTTAAATAGTTGAATGTGCTGACAACAAAATCACACAAAAATGATCAATGGAAATCAAATGTATCAACCCATGGAGGTCTGGATTTGGAGTCACCCTCAAAATTAAAGTGGAAAACCAAACTACAGGCTGATACAACTTTGATGTAATGTCCTTAAAACAAGTCAAAATGAGGCTCAGTAGTGTGTGTGGCCTCCACGTGCCTGTATGACCTCCCTACAATGCCTGGGCATGCTCCTGATGAGGTGGCGGATGGTCTCCTGAGGGATCTCCTCCCAGACCTGGACTAAAGCATCCGCCAACTCCTGGACAGTCTGTGGTGCAACGTGGCGTTGGTGGATGGAGCGAGACATGATGTCCCAGATGTGCTCAATTGGATTCAGGTCTGGGGAACGGGCGGGCCAGTCCATAGCATCAATGCCTTCCTCTTGCAGGAACTGCTGACACACTCCAGCCACATGAGGTCTAGCATTGTCTTGCATTAGGAGGAACCCAGGGCCAACCGCACCAGCATATGGTCTCACAAGGGGTCTGAGGATATCATCTCGGTACCTAATGGCAGTCAGGCTACCTCTGGCGAGCACATGAAGGGCTGTGCGGCCCCCCAAAGAAATGCCACCCCACACCATGACTGACCCACCGCCAAACCGGTCATGCTGGAGGATGTTGCAGGCAGCAGAACGTTCTCCACGGCGTCTCCAGACTCTGTCACATCTGTCACATGTGCTCAGTGTGAACCTGCTTTCATCTGTGAAGAGCACAGGGCGCCAGTGGCGAATTTGCCAATCTTGGTGTTCTCTGGCAAATGCCAAACGTCCTGCACGGTGTTGGGCTGTAAGCACAACCCCCACCTGTGGACGTCGGGCCCTCATACCACCCTCATGGAGTCTGTTTCTGACCGTTTGAGCAGACACATGCACATTTGTGGCCTGCTGGAGGTCATTTTGCAGGGCTCTGGCAGTGCTCCTCCTGCTCCTCCTTGCACAAAGGCGGAGGTAGCGGTCCTGCTGCTAGGTTGTTGCCCTCCTACGGCCTTCTCCAAATCTCCTGATGTACTGGCCTGTCACCTGGTAGCGCCTCCATGCTTTGGACACTACGCTGACAGACACAGCAAACCTTCTTGCCACAGCTCGCATTGATGTGCCATCCTGGATGAGCTGCACTACCTGAGCCACTTGTGTGGGTTGTAGACTCCGTCTCATGCTACCACTAGAGTGAAAGCACCGCCAGCATTCAAAAGTGACCAAAACATCAGCCAGGAAGCATAAGAACTGAGAAGTGGTCTGTGGTCACCACCTGCAGAACCACTTCTTTATTGGGGGTGTCTTGCTAATTGCCTATAATTTCCACCTGTTGTCTATTCCATTTGCACAACAGCATGTGCAATTTATTGTCAATCAGTGTTGCTTCCTAAGTGGACAGTTTGATTTCACAGAAGTGTGATTGACTTGGATTTACATTGTGTTGTTTAATTGTTCCCTTTATTTTTTTGAGCAGTATATATATATATATATATATATATATATATATATATATATATATATACAGTGGGGAAAAAAAGTATTTAGTCAGCCACCAATTGTGCAAGTTCTCCCACTTAAAAAGATGAGAGAGGCCTGGAATTTTCATCATAGGTACACGTCAACTATGACAGACAAAATGAGAAAAAAAATTCCATAAAATCACATTGTAGGATTTTTAATGAATTTATTGGCATATGATGGTGGAAAATAAGTATTTGGTCAATAACAAAAGTTTCTCAATACTTTGTTATATACCCTTTGTTGGCAATGACACAGGTCAAACGTTTTCTGTAAGTCTTCACAAGGTTTTCACACACTGTTGCTGGTATTTTGGCCCATTCCTCCATGCAGATCTCCTCTAGAGCAGTGATGTTTTGGGGCTGTCGCTGGGCAACACAGACTTTCAACTCCCTCCAAAGGTTTTCTATGGGGTTGAGATCTGGAGACTGGCTAGGCCACTCCAGGACCTTGAAATGCTTCTTACGAAGCCACTCCTTCGTTGCCCGGGCGGTGTGTTTGGGATCATTGTCATGCTGAAAGACCCAGCCACTTTTCATCTTCAATGCCCTTGCTGATGGAAGGAGGGTTTCACTCAAAATCTCACGATACATGGCCCCATTCATTCTTTCCTTTACACGGATCAGTCGTCCTGGTCCCTTTGCAGAAAAACAGCCCCAAAGCATGATGTTTCCAACCCCATGCTTCACAGTAGGTATGGTGTTCTTTGGATGCAACTCAGCATTCTTTGTCCTCCAAACATGACGAGTTGAGTTTTTACCAAAAAGTTATATTTTGGTTTCATCTGACCATATGACATTCTCCCAATCCTCTTCTGGATCATCCAAATGCACTTCAGACGGGCCTGGACATGTACTGGCTTAAGCAGGGGGACACGTCTCGCACTGCAGGATTTGAGTCCCTGGCGGCGTAGTGTATTACTGATGGTTGGCTTTGTTACTTTGGTCCCAGCTCTCTGCAGGTCATTCACTAGGTCCCCCTGTGTGGTTCTGGGATTTTTGCTCACCGTTCTTGTGATCATTTTGACCCCACGGGGTGAGATCTTGCGTGGAGCCCCAGATCGAGGGAGATTATCAGTGGTCTTGTATGTCTTCCATTTCCTAATAATTGCTCCCACAGTTGATTTCTTCAAACCAAGCTGCTTACCTATTGCAGATTCAGTCTTCCCAGCCTGGTGCAGGTCTACAATTTTGTTTTTGGTGTCCTTTGACAGCTATTTGGTCTTGGCCATTGTGAAGTTTGGAGTGTGACTGTTTGAGGTTGTGGACAGGTGTCTTTTATACTGATAACAAGTTCAAACAGGTGCCATTAATACAGGTAACGAGTGGAGGACAGAGGAGCCTCTTAAAGAAGAAGTTACAGGTCTGTGAGAGCCAGAAATCTTGCTTGTTTGTAGGTGACCAAATACTTATTTTCCACCATAATTTGCAAATAAATTCATTAAAAATCCTACAATGTGATTTTCTGGATTTTTTTTTCTCAATTTGTCTGTCATAGTTGACGTGTACCTATGATGAAAGTTACAGGCCTCTCTCATCTTTTTAAGTGGGAGAACTTGCACAATTGGTGGCTGACTAAATACTTTTTTTCCCCACTGTATATATATATATATATATATATATATATATATACTACCAGTCAAAAGTTTGGACACACCTACTCATTCAGGTTTTTCTTTATTTTTTAAATGTTTTATATTGTAGAATAATAGTGAAGACATCAACACTATGAAATAACACGTGTAATCATGTAGTAACCCAAAAAGTGTTAAATAAATCAAAATATATTTTAGATTTGATATTCCTTGAAAAAGACCAAGTCCATATTATGGCAAGAACAGCTCAAATAAGCAACGAGAAACGACAGTCCATCATTACTTTAAGACATGAAGGTCAGTCAATATGGAACATTTCAAGTACTGAATGCTTCTTCAAGTGCAGTCACAAAAACCATCAAGTGCTATGATGAAACTGGCTCTCATGAGGACCACCACAGGAATGGCAGAGAATAAGTTCATTAGAGTTACCAGCATCAGAAATTGCAGCCCAAATAAATGCTTCACAGAGTTCAAGTCACAGACACATCTCAACATCAACTGTTCAGAGGGGACTGTGTGAATCAGGCCTTCATGGTCGGATTGCTGCAAAGAAAACCATGTGGTTTGACTTCAAATTAAATATCTGAAATATTACTAGCCTGTTCAACCTCTCTTTCGTAACATCTGAGATCCCCAGAGATTGGAAAGCTGCCGCGGTCATCCCCCTCTTCAAAGGGGGTGACACTCTAGATCCAAACTGTTACAGACCTATATCCATCCTGCCCTGCCTTTCGAAAGTATTTGAAAGCCAAGTTAACAAACAGATCACCAACCATTTCGAATCCCACCATACCTTCTCCGCTATGCAATCCGGTTTCCGAGCTGGTCATGGGTGCACTTCAGCCACGCTCAAGGTCCTAAACGATATTATAACCGCGATCGATAATAGACAGTACTGTGCAGCCGTCTTCATCGACCTGGCCAAGGCTTTCGACTCTGTCAACCACCGCATTCTTATTGGCAGACTAAATAGCCTTGGTTTCTCAAATGACTGCCTCGCCTGGTTCACCAACTACTTCTCAGATAGAGTTCAATGTGTGAAATCGGAGGGCCTGTTGTCTGGACCTATGGCAGTCTCTATGGGGGTGCCACAGGGTTCAATTCTTGGGCCGACTCTTTTCTCTGTGTATATCAATGATGTTGCTCTTGCTGCTGGTGACTCTCAGATCCACCTCTACGCAGACGACACCATTTTGTATACATCTGGCCCTTCATTGGACACTGTGTTAACAAACCTCCAAACGAGCTTCAATGCCATACAACACTCCTTCAGTAGCCTCCAACTGCTCTTAAACACTAGTAAAACTAAATGCATGCTCTTCAATCGAACGCTGCTGGCACCCGCCCACCCGACTAGAATCACCACTCTCGACGGGTCTGACCTAGAGTATGTGGACAACTACAAATACCTAGGTGTCTGGTTAGACTGTAAACTCTCCTTCCAGACTCACATTAAGAATCTCCAATCCAAAGTTAAATCTAGAATCGGCTTCCTATTTCGCAACAAAGCCTCCTTCACTCATGCTGCCAAACATGCCCTCGTAAAACTGACTATCCTACCGATCCTTGACTTCGGCGATGTCATTTACAAAATAGCCTCCAACACTCTACTCAGCAAATTGGATGTAGTCTATCACAGTGCCATCCGTTTTGTCTCCAAAGCCCCATACACTACCCACCACTGTGACCTGTACGCTCTTGTTGGCTGGTCCTCACTACATGTTCGTCGTCAAACCCACTGGCTCCAGGCCATCTATAAATCACTGCTAGGCAAATCCCCGCCTTATCTTAGCTCATTGGTCACCATAGCAGCACCCACCCGTAGTCTGCACTCCAGCAGGTATATCTCACTGGTCATTCCCAAAGCCAACACCTCCTTTGGCCGCCATTCCTTCCAGTTCTCTGCTGCCAATGAATGGAACGAATTGCAAAAATCTCTGAAGCTGGAGACTCTTATCTCCCTCACTAACTTTAAGCATCAGTTGTCAGAGCACCTTACCGATCACTGCACATGTACACAGCCCATCTGAAATTAGCCCACCCAACTACCTCATCCCTATATTGTTATTTATTTTGCTCTTTTGCACCCCAGTATCTCTATTTGCACATAATCTCTTGCACATCTAGCATTCCAGTGTTAATACTAATTGTAATTATTTTGCACTATAGGCTATTTATTGCCTTACCTCCATAACTTGCTACATTTGCATACACTGTATATATATTTTCTGTTGTATTTTATGACCTTATGTTTTTTTTACCCCATATGTAACTCTGTGTTGTTGTTTTTATCGCACTGCTTTGCTTTATCTTGGCCAGGTCGCAGTTGTAAATGAGAACTTGTTCTCAACTGGCTTACCTGGTTAAATAAAGGTGAAATAAATAAAATAAAATAAAAACTCACAGCACCATTCTCATAAGCAGCCTACGCTTTAATGCATAAAATCTCAAGGACATAATCAACATAAATGTTTCGCTACTCATTCATTGTCTGTTCTCAACAATATATGGGAATATACATTTCATCTAAGACAATGTAGAAGAAGAAAAAATGTCAGAACATAAACTAGGCTATTCACGGTTCTATATCCACAATTGATGATTCAATTTCAATCTCATGAATCTCAAAAGCCTATGTACAAAGAATGTTACGCAGAAATGGACCAATACACAAACTATGCAAAAGTAAAGGGCAGTGAATTGAGCTTGTATTGTTCTGTGGGTAAGACTGTTTCACCAGGTATTGCTTCCTTAGCATTTTAGTTTTACATGTCAAATGTCTAACCAATGAGAAGATGGGAGAGGTGGGACTAGCAGAAAGTTGCTGCACATCAAGTTGGGGAGAACGACTGCCCCCGCTCATTGAAGCCAACAAATTCAAGGCCGACGGTGGTACTGCAGGCATTGTTTCAGGAGACAGTTCTTTCACTTCACCCAGTTCTCTTTGCAAGACAATCAAAATATGAAGAGCATAGTGGATTCGTCCGTTATTCTGGAGATGCTTTCTTTTGTTTTGTTGACAAGTTATTTTATTGATTGATTTCAGATTGCGGTCTATGGGCATTTTCTTTAGTAGTCCAAAGTTGCCTAATGTTGCAGGTTTTGCTGAATATATTATTTTAATCTGCAACAAACGCCCCCAGCGGGGTACTCTTTTCAAGCAATATTTATATTATTTTGTTTGTCCTTCCATGGTTTCATTGACTCTCCCCTTCAACGGACCCTAATTGCCCAATTTTTACAACTTCTGATGACCAGAGATTGAGTCAATTAATAACAATAATAATAATAATAATAATACATTTATTTTACATAGAGTTTTTCATTACAAGTAGAATTAAAGTCACTTTAACATCAAAGAATAAACAAAAATGTTATCTGATTTAGGGATCTAGAAGTTCTTGGGTGATGGTCAGTCACAGCTTCAGATGATAAGCAGTTCGTGATGGTAGCATCTAGGAGAAGATCAGCTTCAGCAAAGTGAGGTGTAGAATCACTGATCTACAAATAGTTTTCCTTGCCAAACAATACACATTGTGCAATCAAGATTGCATCACTTACCTGATGTGGAATAGGGTTCCATATAGCCATGGCTCTACGTAGTACTGTGCGTTTCCCATAGTCTGTTCTTGACTTGGGGATTGTGAATAGACCTTTGGTGGCATGTCTTGTGGGGTATGCATGGGTGTCCGAGCTGTGTGCTAGTAGTTCCAACAGACAGCTCGGTGCATTCAGCATGTCAACACTTCTTACAAAATCAAGTAGTGATGAAGTCAATCTCTCCTCCACTTTGAGCCATGAGAGATTTACATAAATATTATCCATTTTAGCTCTCTGTGTACGTTTAAAGGCCAGCCGTGCTGCCTTGTTCTGAGCCAATTGTAATTATCCAATGTCCCTCTTGGTGGCACCTGACCACACGGCTGAACAGTAGTACTGCCTTGTTGATAGTGTTGTTAAAAAGGCAGAGCTACACTTTATTATGGACAAGACTTCTCCCCATCTTAGCTACTGTCCATGACCGTTTACAATCCAGGGTTACTCCAAGCAGTTTAGTCACCTCAACTTGCTCAATTTCCACATTATTAATTACAAAATGTAGTTCAGGTTTAGGGTTTAGTGAATGATTTGTCCCAAATACAATGCTTTAAGTATTTGAAATATTTAGGACTAACGTATTCCCTGCCACCCATTCTGAAACTAACTGCAGCTCTTTGTTAAGTGTTGCAGTGATTTTACTCGCTGTATTAGCTGATGTGTATAGTGTTGAGTCATCCGCATACATAGACACACTGGCTTTAGTAAAGATTGAAAAAAGTAATGGGCCTAGACAGCTGCCCTGGGGAATTCCTGATTCTACCTGGATTATGTTTGTATTTATTACGAATCCCCATTAGCGGCTGCCAAGGCAGCAGCTACTCTTCCTGGGGTCCAACCACAATTTACATACAATAAAACAGTACATAACACAACACCTTATTACACACTACTCTACCATAACATATTTACAATACAAAATTACTAATACAGCAAAATAACTATATTAAAATGTGTGTGTGTAGAGTGCGTGTGTTAGCATGTGTTTGCGAATGCTGTGTGTATGCCTGTGTGTGTGTGTGTGTCTCTTCACAGTCCGCGTTGTTCAATAAATTGTACTTTTATCTGTTTTTTAAATCTGATTTTACTGCTTGACTGAGTTACATGATGTGGAATAGAGTTCCATGTAGTCATGGCTCTATTTAGTATGTGCGTTTCCTGTAGTCTGTTCTGGACATGGGAACTGTGAAGAGACCTCTGGTGGCATGTCTCGTGTGGTATGCATGGGTGTCCGAGCTGTGTGCCAGCATTCCAAACAGACAGCTCGGTACATTCAGCTTGTCTAGACCTCTTAAAATAACAAGCAGTGATGAAGTCAATCTCTCTTCCACTCTAAGCCAGGAGAGACTAACATGCATGTCATTAATGTTAGCTCTCCGTGTACTTTTAAGGGCCAGCCGTGCTGCCCTGTTCTGAGCCAACTGCAATTTTCCCAAGTCCCTCCTTGTGGCACCTGACCACACTACTGAACAGTAGTCTAGGTGCGACAAAACTAGGGCCTGTAGGACCTGCCTTGCTGATAGTGTTTTGAAGAAGGCAGAGCAGCGCTTAATTATGGACATACTTCTACCCATCTTAGCTACTGTTGTATCAATATGTATATGCTTTGACCATGACAGTTTACAATCCAGGGATACTCCAAGAAGTTTAGTCACCTCAACTTGCTCAATTTCCACATTATTCATTACGAGATGTAGTTGAGGTTTAGTGAATGATTTGACCCAAATACAATGCTTTTAGTTTTGGAAATATTTAGGACTAACTTCTCCTTGCTACCCATTCTGATACTAACTGCAACTCTTTATTAAGTGTTGCAGTTATGTCAGTTGCTGTAGCAGCTGACGTGTACAGTGTTGAGTCATCCGCATACATAGACACAATGGCTTTAATCAAAGTGGCATGTCGTTAGTAAAGATGGAAAAGTGTAAGGGGCCTAAACAGCTGCCCTGGGGAATTCTACCTGGTTAAAGTTTGAGAGGTTTCCATGAAAGAACACCCTCTGGGTTCTGTTAGACAAGTAACACTTTATCCACATTATAACAGGGGGTGTAAAGCCATAACACATACGTTTTTCCAGCAGCAGACTATGATCGTTAATGTCAAAAGCCGCACTGAAGTCTAACAAAACAGCCCCCACAATCTTTTTTGCATCAATTTCTCTCAGCCAATCATCAGTCTTGTGTAAGTGCTGTGCTTGTTGAATGATTGTTGTCAATTTGTTTACTTTTAAATAGCATTGTACCTGGTCAAACAAAAAAATATCAATAGTTTACTAAGGGTTGGTAACAGACTAATTGGCCGGCTATTTGAGCCAGTAAAGGGGGCTTTACTATTCTTAGGTAGCGGAATGACTTTTGCTTCCCTCCAAGCCTTGGAGCACATACATTCTAGTAGGCTTCAATTGAAAATATGCAAATAGGAGTGGCAATATCGTCCGCTATTATCCTCAGTAATTTTCCATCCAAGTTGTCAGACCCCGGTTGCTTGTCATTGTTAACAGACAACAACCATTGTTTCACCTCTTCCACACTCACTTTACGGAATTAAAAATTACAATGCTTGTCTTTCATAATTTGGTCAGCAGTTGTTGCTGGCATGTCATGCCTAAGTTTGCTAATCTTGCCAATTAAAAAATTATTAAAAGGAGTTGGCAATATCAGTTGGTTTTGTGATGAATGAGCCATCTGATTCAATGAATGATGGAGCTGAGTTTGCCTTTTTTCCTACAATTTCATTTAAGGTTCTCCAAAGCTTTTTACTATCATTCTTTATGTCATTTATCCTTGTTTCATAGTGTTGTTTCTTCTTATTTTTATTCAGTTTAGTCACATGATTTCTCAATTTGCAATACGTTTGCCAATCAGTTGTGCAGCCATATTTATTTGCCTTTCCTTTTGCCTCATCCCTCTCAACCATACACTTTTTCAATTCCTCATCAATCCACGAGGATGTAACCGTTTTTACAGTCATTTTCTTAATGGGTGCTTGCTTATTAGTAACTGGAATAAGCAATTTCATAAATGCGTAAAGTGCAGTGTCTGTCTGCTCCTCATTACACACCACGGACCAACATATATTCTTTACATCAACAACATAGGAATCACTACAAAACGTATTGTATGACCTCTTAAACACAATATTAAGCCCAGCCTTTGGAACTTTGGTCTTCCTAGATATGGCTGCTATATTGTGATACATTTTTTTACATTTTAGTCATTTAGCAGATGCTCTTATCCAGAGCGACTTACAGTTAGTGAGTGCATACCTTTTTTTCATACTGGCCCCCCAATAGATTTGGATACTGCTTCCAAACAAATCTCTGCAGCACTAGTAAAGATATGATCAATACATGTTGATGATTTAATTCCGGTACTGTTTGTAACTACCCTGGTAGGTTGACTGATAACCTGAACCAGGTTGCAAGCACTGGTTACAGTTTGAAGCTTTCTCTTGAGTGGGCAGCCTGATGAAAGCCAGTCAATATTTAAATCACCCAGAAAGTATACCTCGCTATTGATATCACATACATTGTCAATTATTTCACACATGTTATCCAGATACTGACTGTTAGCCCTTGGTGGTCTCTAGCAGCTTGATGTTGGGCGATAAAGCCTGGCTCATAGTCGGCGTTCCAATTCATCCCAAAGGTGTTTGATGGAGTTGAGGTCAGGGCTTTGTCCAGGCCAGTCAAATTCTTCCACACCGATCTCGACAACCCATTTCTGTATGGACCTCGCTTTGAGCACAGGGGCATTGTCAAGCTGAAACAGGAAAGGGCCTTCCTCAAACTGTTGCCACGAAGTTGGAAGCGCAGAATCGTCTAGAATGTCATTGTATGCTGTAGCGTTAGGATTTCCCTTCACTGGAACTAAGGGGCCCAAACCATGAAAACAACCCCAGACCATTATTCTTCCTCCACCAAACTTTACAGTTGGCACTATGCATTCGGACATGTAAATGTTGGAAAGGTGGCAACTTATGACGGTGCCACGTTGAAAGTCACTGAGCTCTTCACTCTACTGCCAAAGTTTGTCTATGGAGATTGCACGGCTCTGTGCTCGATTTTATACACCTGTAAATAGCCTAATCCACTAATTTGAAGGGGTGTCCACATACAGTTGAAGTCGGAAGATTACATACACCTTAGCCACAATTCCTGACATTTAATCCTAGTAAACATTCCCTGTCTTAGGTCAGTTGGGATCACCACTTTATTTTAAGAATGTGAAATGTCAGAATAATAGTAGAGAGAATGATTTATTTCAGCTTTTATTTCTTTTATAAATACATTTATCACATTCCCAGTGGATCAAAAGTTTACATACACTCAATTAGTATTTGGTAGCATTTCCTTTAAATTGTTTAACTTGGATCAAATGTTTCGGGTAGCCTTCCACAAGCTTCCCACAATAGGTTGGGTGAATTTTGGCCCATTCCTCCTGACAGAGCTGGTGTAACTGAGTCAGGTTTGTAGGCCTCCTTGCTCGCACACGCTTTTTCAGTTCTGCCCACAAATTTACTATAGGATTGAGGTCAGGGCTTTGTGATGGCCACTCCAATACCTTGACTTTGTTGTCCTTAAGCCATTTTGCCACAACTTTGGAAGTATGCTTGGGGTCATTGTCCATTTGGAAGACCCATTTGCGACCAAGCTTTAACTTCCTGACTGATGTCTTGAGATATTGCTTCAATATATCCACGTAATGTTCCTTCCTCATGATGCCATCTATTTTGTGAAGTGCACCAGTCCCTCCTGCAGCAAAGCACCCCCACAGCATGATGCTGCCACCCCCGTGCTTCACGGTTGGGATGGTGTTCTTCGGCTTGCAAGCAACCCCCTTTTTCCTCCAAACATAACGATGGCCATTATGGCCAAACAGTTCTATTATTGTTTCATCAGACCAGAGGACACTTCTCAAAAAAGTACGATCTTTGTCCCCATGTGCAGTTGCAAACCGTAGTCTGGCTTTTTTTATGGCGGTTTTGGAGCAGTGGCTTCTTCCTTGCAGAGCAGCCTTTCAGGTTATGTCGATATAGGACTCGTTTTACTGTGGATATAGATACTTTTGTACCTGTTTCCTCCAGTATCTTCACAAGGTCCTTTGCTGTTGTTCTGGGATTGATTTGCACTTTTCGCACCAAAGTCTGTTCATCTCTAGGAGACAGAACGCGTCTCCTTCCTGAGTGGTATGACGGCTGCATGGAGGTCTACAATTTCTTTTCTGAGGTCTTGGCTGATTTTTTTGGATTTTCCCATGATGTCAAACAAAGAGGCACTGAGTTTGAAAGTAGGCCTTGAAATAGGTCCACAGGTACACCTCCAATTGACTCAAATGATGTCAATTAGCCTATCGGAAGCTTCTAAAGCCATTATATCATTTACTTGAATTTTCCAAGCTGTTTAAAGGCACAGTCAACTTAGTGTATGTAAACTTCTGACCCACTGGAATTGTGATACAGTGAATTATAAGTGAAATAATCTGTCTGTAAACAATTTTTTTAAAGATTACTTGTGTCATGCACAAAGTAGATGTCCTAACCGACTTGCCAAAACTATACTTTGTTAACAAGACATTTGTGGAGTGGTTGAAAAATGAGTTTTAATGACTCCAACCTAGGTGTATGTAAACTTCCGACTTCAACTGTATGCATTTATATACAGTGGGGAGAACAAGTATTTGATACACTGCCGATTTAGCAGGTTTTCCTACTTACAAAGCATGTAGAGGTCTGTAATTTTTATCATAGGTACACTTCAACTGTGAGAGACGGAATCTAAAACAAAAATCCAGAAAATCACATTGTATGATTTTTAAGTAATTAATTTGCATTTTATTGCATGACATAAGTATTTGATCACCTACCAACCAGTAAGAATTCCGGCTCTCACAGACCTGTTCGTTTTTCTTTAAGAAGCCCTCTTGTTCTCCACTCATTACCTGTATTAACTGCACCTGTTTGAACTCGTTACCTGTATAAAATACACCTGTCCACACACTCAATCAAACAGATTCTCTTCTCCACAATGGCCAATACCAGAGAGCTGTGTAAGGACATCAGGGATACAATTGTAGACCTGTACAAGGCTGGGATGGGCTACAGGACAATAGGCAAGCAGCTTGGTGAGAAGGCAACAACTGTTGGCGCAATTATTAGAAAATGGAAGAAGTTCAAGATGACGGTCAATCACCCTCGGTCTGGGGCTCCATGCAAGATCTCACCTCGTGGGGCATCAATGATCATGAGGAAGGTGAGGGATCAGCCCAGAACTACACGGCAAGACCTGGTCAATGACCTGAAGAGAGCTGGGACCACAGTCTCAAAGAAAACCATTAGTAACACCATCCCAACCGTGAAGCATGGAGGTGTAAACATCATTCTTTGGGGATGCTTTTCTGCAAAGGGGACAGGACGACTGCACCGTATTGAGGGGAGGATGGATGGGGCCATGTATCGCAAAAAAATTACAGACCTCTACATCCTTTGTAAGTAGGAAAACCTGCAAAATCGGTAGTGTATCAAATACTTGTTCTCCCCACTGTATGTACAGTATGTGTATGTATTTATATGTATATATATTTATATATATATATATATATATATATATATATATATATATTTGCACATGCTTTGTAAGTAGGAAAACCTTCAAAATCGGTAGTGTATCAAATACTTGTTCTCCCCACTGTATGTACAGTATGTGCAGTGGCGGCTCCTGAAAAAATTCTCAGGAGGGGCAATTTTTCTGATGATTTAGGTGACCTACACACATTTTAAAAAATATATGTCCAGCAACAACATGAAGACAGGGGCAGCATATAAGTCAATACCAGAAGCATTTATTGACTGATCTGGGGAGATGGATTCCAGTTTCTGTGACAGATTATAAATAATCTCTGATGCCTTTGTTATATTAGCTTTTGGTTGAATGTACTGTCGTAGTAAATATATAATGTTATAGCTTGGTCTGACTAAAATCTTGTGCATGACCCATTTTGTGTTGGGCCTTTGTATTCAATACAATGAACAAGAGTCCTATCTTGTCAGCCTTGTCAGCAGGTGGCTAAGGATAACACCCACGCCATAGGTCTCTCAGTTCTTCCAACTCACGAGTTCTTGCCCTGAGGACACACACACACACACCCACACACACACACACACACACACACACACACACACACACACACACACACACACACACACACACACACACACACATCATCACTGATAAACACACACACACACACACACACACATCATCACTGATAACAAACACACACACACACACACACACACACTGATAACAAACACACACACACACACACACAAATCCTCTTCTCTTAGGCTGAACATCTGAAGACAGAGAACCCGACTCAGAGCCAATGCAACAGTGACACTAGCCTGGAGGTGACCTCGCCCAACTCATCAGGACCAATCAGAAGATCAGAACTACTAGATTCAACCTACTTCATTTTATTGTATAAAATGTCAGCACACAATGTTTAGGGGCTCTTCTGATAAACTCCCTACGAGTTTGACGAACGGGTCCGTGCACGCGATTCCAGATATCTTTACCTCTGAATAAACTGCCTTATATTATACAATTATCCACCTTGTCCAAAAGTCTCTACTTGGTCTCCGTTCTCCAGTAAACTTGTTTTATCAACAATAGTAAGGTTCAATGACACAGAAAGCAGTTCAATGTCGGGGTACAGAGTCGCTCTCTTACCAGGATCGCGGTCCGCTCTGACCAGGGTGAAGCCGGCCGGCTCCACCTCTCTGTCCGGGACTCTGTCATCCAGCCAAGTCTCCCAGCTGTATTGGGATTCCGCTGCCAGCAGCGTTTTCATTATTTAGTCCGTTCGTAGCGGGTATGTACACGATCAACAAGATCAGTCCAAAACCGAAGATCAGTCCAAAGCAGAATGTTTGCAGAATGTTTGTAAACTAAGTCTACAAATTAAAAACATAAAATAACGCCACACTGCAGGTCGCAACATAGACGCTGCTAGCCGCCATTGTCTTAGTTACGTTCAACGTTACGTCACGTATGACGAAAGCGCGTAAGTGCATGCCCACAGACACCCATAGAGAATGTATTGAAAGTTTTGAAATGTGAAAAAAATAGATTTTACATGACAGGCTATGAGAGACTTCTGGGCGATTTTCAACCTGACTGAAATCGCCCAAAAAACGGGCGGGGCCATTTGAAGCACGACTTTAGCCTGATTTGACATTTAGTGGCTGGCAGATCAGACGTGAACACTGATAACTGCTGTTGCCGTGATATAATTGATTAGAAAAAAAATCCCTTCCTTTTCCCGTTTGGCAGTGCGTCGCCCATATCGCCCTATTGAACAAGCCGTCCCTGAGTATGTGTATGTATTTATATATATGTATATATATATATACAGTGGGGAGAACAAGTATTTGATACACTGCCGATTTTGCAGGTTTTCCTACTTACAAAGCATGTAGAGGTCTGTAATTTTTATCATAGGTACACTTCAACTGTGAGAGATGGAATCTAAAACAAAAATCCAGAAAATCACATTGTATGATTTTTAAGTAATTAATTTGCATTTTATTGCATGACATAAGTATTTGATACATCAGAAAGCAGAACTTAATATTTGGTACAGAAACCTTTGTTTGCAATTACAGAAATCATACGTTTCCTGTAGGTCTTGACCAGGTTTGCACACACTGCAGCAGGGATTTTGGCCCACTCCTCCATACAGACCTTCTCCAGATCCTTCAGGTTTCGGGGCTGTCGCTGGGCAATACGGACTTTCAGCTCCCTCCAAAGATTTTCTATTGGGTTCAGGTCTGGAGACTGGCTAGGCAACTCCAGGACCTTGAGATGGTTCTTACGGCGCCACTCCTTAGTTGCCCTGGCTGTGTGTTTCAGGTCGTTGTCATGCTGGAAGACCCAGCCACGACCCATCTTCAATGCTCTTACTGAGGGAAGGAGGTTGTTGGCCAAGATCTCCCGATACATGGCCCCAAACACGGCGAGTGAAATCTCTGTTTTTGTCTCATCAGACCACATGACCTTCTCCCATTCCTCCTCTGGATCATCCAGATGGTCATTGGCAAACTTCAGACGGGCCTGGACATGCGCTGGCTTGAGCAGGGGGACCTTGAGTGCGCTGCAGCATTTTAATCCATGACGGCGTAGTGTGTTACTAATGGTTTTCTTTGAGACTGTGGTCCCAGCTCTCTTCAGGTCATTGACCAGGTCCTGCCGTGTAGTTCTGGGCTGATCCCTCACCTTCCTCATGATCATTGATGCCCCACGAGGTGAGATCTTGCATGGAGCGCCAGACCGAGGGTGATTGACCGTCATCTTGAACTTCTTCCATTTTCTAATAAATGCGCCAACTGTTGTTGCCTTCTCACCAAGCTGCTTGCCTATTGTCCTGAAGCCCATCCCAGCCTTGTGCAGGTCTACAATTTTATCCCTGATGTCCTTACACAGCTCTCTGGTCTTGGCCATTGTGGAGAGGTTGGAGTCTGTTTGATTGAGTGTGTGGACAGGTAACGAGTTCAAACAGGTGCAGTTAATACAGGTAATGAGTGGAGAACAGGAGGGCTTCTTAAAGAAAAACTAACAGGTCTGTGAGAGCCGGAATTCTTACTGGTTGGTAGGTGATCAAATACTTTTGTCATGGAATAAAATGCAAATTAATTACTTAAAAATCATACAAGTATTTGATACACTGCCGATTTAGCAGGTTTTCCTACTTACAAAGCATGTAGAGGTCTGTAATTTTCTGGATTTTTTTTTTAGATTCCGTCTCTCACAGTTGAAGTGTACCTATGATAAAAATTACAGACCTCTACATGCTTTGTAAGTAGGAAAACCTGCTAAATCGGCAGTGTATCAAATACTTGTTCTCCCCACTGTATATATATATATATATATATATATATATATATATATATATATATTTGCACAAGAAAACATATGGGGGATTGGAAGTAATGAAGACAATTGTCAGCGGGTGCTGTAGGTGGGTGTGGTGCAGGAATCAGGCGCAGGACGCAGAAACTTAGTCCAAAAGACTTTAGTGAACACTCACTCATAACACGAGCCAAAAAGCCCGGAGGCGAGAAAAAACGCACACAGGCGTAAAACAAAATGCGCACTAACATGTGCGAGAACCCTCCCTAACAGAGGAGGAAAACAACGAAGCACAGACAACCAACAGTAGCGCACGAACACGACAGCAAGTACAATCACACACAACACCTGACAAACACAACGAGAACTTATAGGACACTAATGAACGCTAAATGAAAACAGGTGTACAACATCAAGACAAAACCAAACGAACATCGAAACATACAACGGTGGCAGCTAGTACTCCGGAGACGACGACCGCCGAAGCCTGCCCGAGCAAGGAAGAGAGGCAGCCTCGGCCGAAACCGTGACAGTACCCCCCCCTTGACGCGCTGCTCCAGACGTGCGCCGACTCCGGCCTCGGGGAAAACCAGGAGGACGCGGAGCAGGGCGCGTCGGGTGACTACGGTGGAATTCTGTCAGGAGAGACGGGTCCAAAATGTCTCTCCTCGGCACCCAGCACCGTTCCTCCGGGCCGTACCCCTCCCACTCCACGAGATATTGGAGACCCCCCATCCGACGTCTCGAATCCAAGATGGACCGCACGGAGTACGCCGGTGCCCCCTCGATGTCCAATGGGGGCGGAGGAGTCTCTCTGATTTCATCTTCCTGGAGTGGACCAGCTACCACCGGCCTGAGAAGAGACACATGGAACGAGGGGTTAATATTCTTATAATCAATAGGCAGTTGTAATCTGTAACACACCTCGTTCAATCTTCTCAGGACTTTAAACGGCCCCACAAACCGCTGACCCAGCTTCCGGCAGGGCAGGCGGAGGGGCAGGTTTCTGGTAGAGAGCCAGACTCGATCACCAGGTGCGTACACCGGCCCCTCACTGCGGTGGAGATCGGCGCTCACCTTCTGACGACGGAGGGCCCGCTGCAGGTGGACGTGTGCAGCGTTCCACGTCTCCTCCGAGCGCTGCACCCACTCATCCACCGCAAGTGCTTCGATCTGGCTCTGCTGCCATGGTGCCAGAACCGGCTGGTAACCCAACACACATTGGAAAGGGGTTAGGTTAGTTGAGGAATGGCGTAGGGAATTCTGGGCCATTTCTGCCCAGGGAACGTACCGTGCCCACTCCTCCGGCCGGTCCTGGCAGTATGATCTAAGAAACCTACCCACATCCTGGTTCACACGTTCCACCTGCCCATTACTCTCCGGATGGTAACCCGAGGTGAGGCTCACCGAGACCCCCAAATGCTCCATAAATGCTCTCCAGACTCTGGAGGTGAACTGGGGACCTCGATCAGACACAATATCCTCGGGTACCCCGTAGTGCCGGAAAACGTGAGTGAATAGAGCTTCGGCGGTCTGTAGGGCAGTAGGAAGACCCGGCATAGGGAGCAAACGACAGGCCTTAGAGAACCGGTCCACAACGTCCAGTATAGTAGTATTCCCCTGCGAGGGGGGAAGGTCAGTGACGAAGTCCACCGAGAGGTGAGACCATGGTCGTTGTGGAACGGGCAGGGGTTGTAACTTCCCCCTAGGCAGATGTCTAGGCACCTTACATTGGGCGCACACCGAGCAGGAGGAGACATAAACACTCACATCTCTCGCTAACGTGGGCCACCAGTACTTAGCACTAAGGCAGTCCAGAGGAGGGTGACGTGTGAGCCCAATAGATCAATCGATCCCGAACCTCGAGCGGGACGTACGTCCGACCCTCCGGCCATTGAGGAGGACTAGGGTCGGTGCGCAACGCCCGCTCGATCTCAGCATCGACCTCCCACACTACCGGTGCCACCAGACAAGACTCCGGCAGTATGGGAGTGGGCTTCACGGACCTCTCCTCCGTGTCATACCGCCGAGACAGTGCGTCTGCCTTACCGTTCTGTGACCCAGGGATGTACGTGATCTTAAAACAAAAACATGTTCCACCGCGCCTGGCGAGGGTTCAGTCTCCTAGCTGCCCGGATGTACTCCAGGTTACGGTGGTCAGTCAAAATGAGAAAAGGGTGTTGAGCCCCCTCAAGCCAATGCCTCCACAGAAAGAGACAGACTGGCTGGGCGGCTTTGCTTTCGGTGTGGACATATTGTGGCGATCTAAATGTGAAACTGCAGGGAAATTGTGTTTTTGTGCATGAACTGTATTCCAACGTGAAAGCATTCAAGGCCAAACTAATGTTGTTCACCAGACAAATGAGCAGCTGGTCTCTCGCTCATTTTCCGACACTGGCCACACTGAACGCGCCCACATCGCAGTGCCGCACTGAAACATACAGTAGCACTTTGATCGACCTGCATGCTGAGTTTTCCCGCCACTTCTCAGACTTCACCAATATTGAGACTGAGCTGGAGCATGTATCATGCCCACTGTCTTTCGACAGTGAGAAAGCACCACCAGACACACAATTGGAGCTCATCGACATCCAATGTGACATTGCTTTGAAGGAGAAGTACAAAACAGCAACAATAGACCAGTTCTATGGCTCACTGAATGAAACAAAGTTTCCGGACATTAAAACGCACGCCCAAAGGATGCTTGTTTTGTTCGGGTCCACATATGTGTGTGAACAAACGTTCTCAGTCATAAATTACAACAAATCCCGTCACAGGTAAAATTGAACAAATTACCACTTGTCAGTTGTTCTGAGAATCTCTACATCAAAGATGACACCAGACTTTGATGCCCTTGCCAAGAGAGGTGACCAGACCCATTGTTCACATTCAGACTCTAATAACCGTGACTGGGGTAGGCAAGGATTATGCTTTTTCATGATGATGGTTATGCATTGAGAATTATCCAGCAATGCACTTGGATACAGGTAATAAGTAATCATTCAGATTTGGGCTGGGGTGATTGTATAACTGTAAATATGGCTCACAATGGAGATGAGAATTGTTCCTTAACATCATTCATCAGTCATATAATATACACTGCTCAAAAAAATTAAGGGAACACTTAAACAACACAATGTAACTCCAAGTCAATCACACTTCTGTGAAATCAAACTGTCCACTTAGGAAGCAACACTGATTGACAATACATTTCACATGCTGTTGTGCAAATGAAATAGACAACAGGTGGAAATTATAGGCAATTAGCAAGACACCCCCAATAAAGGAGTGGTTCTGCAGGTGGTGACCACAGACCACTTCTCAGTTCCTATGCTTCCTGGCTGATGTTTTGGTCACTTTTGAATGCTGGCGGTGCTTTCACTCTAGTGGTAGCATGAGACGGAGTCTACAACCCACACAAGTGGCTCAGGTAGTGCAGCTCATCCAGGATAGCACATCAATGCGAGCTGTGGCAAGAAGGTTTGCTGTGTCTGTCAGCGTAGTGTCCAGAGCATGGAGTCGCTACCAGGAGACAGGCCAGTACATCAGGAGACGTGGAGGAGGCCGTAGGAGGGCAACAACCCAGCAACAGGACCGCTACCTCCGCCTTTGTGCAAGGAGGAGCAGGAGGAGCACTGCCAGAGCCCTGCAAAATGACCTCCAGCAGGCCACAAATGTGCATGTGTCTGCTCAAACGGTCAGAAACAGACTCCATGAGGGTGGTATGAGGGCCCGACGTCCACAGGTGGGGGTTGTGCTTACAGCCCAACACCGTGCAGGACGTTTGGCATTTGCCAGAGAACACCAAGATTGGCAAATTCGCCACTGGCGCCCTGTGCTCTTCACAGATGAAAGCAGGTTCACACTGAGCACATGTGACAGACGTGACAGAGTCTGGAGACGCCGTGGAGAACGTTCTGCTGCCTGCAACATCCTCCAGCATGACCGGTTTGGCGGTGGGTCAGTCATGGTGTGGGGTGGCATTTCTTTGGGGGGCCGCACAGCCCTCCATGTGCTCGCCAGAGGTAGCCTGACTGCCATTAGGTACCGAGATGAGATCCTCAGACCCCTTGTGAGACCATATGCTGGTGTGGTTGGTCCTGGGTTCTTCCTAATGCAAGACAATGCTAGACCTCATGTGGCTGGAGTGTGTCAGCAGTTCCTGCAAGAGGAAGGCATTGATGCTATGGACTGGCCCGCCCGTTCCCCAGACCTGAATCCAATTGAGCACATCTGGGACATCATGTCTCGCTCCATCCACCAACGCCACGTTGCACCACAGACTGTCCAGAAGTTGGCGGATGCTTTAGTCCAGGTCTGGGAGGAGATCCCTCAGGAGACCATCCGCCACCTCATCAGGAGCATGCCCAGGCATTGTAGGGAGGTCATACAGGCACGTGGAGGCCACACACACTACTGAGTCTCATTTTGACTTGTTTTAAGGACATTACATCAAAGTTGGATCAGCCTGTAGTGTGGTTTTCCACTTTAAATTTGAGTGTGACTCCAAATCCAGACCTCCATGGGTTGATACATTTGATTTCCATTGATCATTTTTGTGTGATTTTGTTGTCAGCACATTCAACTATGTAAAGAAAAAAATATTTAATAAGATTATTTCATTCATTCAGATCTAGGATGTGTTATTTTAGTGTTCCCTTTTAGTGTTCCCTTTTTTTAGCAGTGTATATCTATTTTGAAGTTTGCATATTGTGACTGTAAGTTTGATTGTACTTTACAAGGGTAGAGATGCAGGATCTGTGTGTGTGTTTGACTGTATCTGTGATGTTATAAATTATATCCATTTTGTGAAAAATGTGATTTAAAAAAACAAGGGTAGAATTGTTCTGCAAGCATATGTACACCTATGTACACTAGTAGTTGCGTGTCAATGTGAAAATGAATAAAGGCTTCACATGTTTTGTCACGCATATATATGGCCCTTCACTTGGTTTCAAAAACTCAATGTGGCCCTTGAGCCAAAAACTTTGCCCACCCCTGCTCTAGTCTCTTAATTGAAAACCAATGGGCCTCTAGTCAGTGGTGCCGCCTGCTGCTCTCTATCTGCAAGTCCCTTCAGAGTTTGCCCCCAATTTCTACTGATGCGATGAATGGTCACCCTCGGCATGTGCAAAACTAGTGTAACTGCAGGTTGACAATAATCTCTGAGGAAATTGGATAAAAAGTCATCTGACTGGTCCAAACTCGAATTCACTTATAAGCGATGGTACTTTGTTGTCCCGTGTCTCCCCAATGTAAATGTACCTTTAGATATCACCTATGGTGAACTACTAAACATGTACTACCATAATTTACTGCGTGTAAAACCAGCAATATGTTTTTTTCATTTTGGGAGGCAGGAGCGCAAAATAATGGGAGAGTATGCAGAGATGTTTTACACTACTGCAACTGGTTTATCAAGGTTTTGTAACATTGTTTGCCCATGTTATTTAAGATGTTGAAAAGGTCTTAAAATCGCGGACATGGCTTCTATTCTATAAACTGCATAATCAAATGAACAACTCGCATCTGTGCTCATTTGCATGTTGGTTCTTAGTCGATCAACCGCAAAATGTATAGTTATTGGCCGCAAATGTTTGGCACTCGCAATTCAATCTGCACCCCTCTTCGAAAATCTGTTCCCTTGACTGCTAAACCCTCCCCCCCACCTACACACCCACGAGTCATACTTCACATAGCAGTTTTAATTAGCCACATATTTTGGGGATGATTAGGCGTCTAGTTTTAATGTGGCTAATGATTGTTTTCATTAGTATTTCAGCTGCACAGCCAAAAGCTCATTATCCTTTTTGAATCATAATCATGCAGCCATGTTTCACATGCCTGTGGGGCTCTATGGGGGTGTTGTTGAGCGTCAGTCTTAGTGTCAACAAAACTAAACACCTATAAAAGATCAAACATTTCAACAGCCAGTCTCTCGCTTCCATTTGCTGTAATTGACAATGTATTGATGTTATAGTAACAATGTCACTCACCTAGTCTATAGAATAGAAAATCAACAATGAAACGACCAAAAACCATTATATTCTGCTTTAATCATTAAGCAGCAGACCTTTAGAATGGTTCTTGTTAACATGCACAAAATAGCCAACATCATTGGTATTAGTAACAGAACAGCGGTTCAAATTGACAACTATTGTACTGTTTGTTCAAGCAAGGAATGGTCAAAAACCATGAAAGGATCCATGAGTTATATATTTGTTATTGTGTTATTGTATTTGCCATGTTTATTCTATTTTATATATTGCTGCTACATCCTCTTGGCCAGGGCTCCCTTGAAGAAGAGATATTGTTTTTAATCGCACTGCTTTGCTTTATCTTGGCCAGGTCGCAGTTGTAAATGAGAACTTGTTCTCAACTGGCTTACCTGGTTAAATAAAAATAAAATAAAATATAAATCTCAATTAGACCTACCTGGTTAAATAAAGGATAAATACAATAACTAACTCAAATGTAGGATAACTAGAAACATAATGCATATTTCTTGTTCTCATAAGTCAAATAGTGCAGCCCTAAGAAAAACATCACATACTGTATGAAGGGCAGGCTAGTCTGATCAAAATGATGGCCTGTGACTAGATGGTCCGGTGTTTGTGACAGTGCAGAAAGCAGATGGACAGCGATAGGTCAAAGAAAACATCTAATTCATAAACATGTTAACAGTAACTTATCAATGTCTTGTGGAACAGATCAGTGGTTATGAGATGAGCAAAGGTTGCCATTAGTTTTAAAATCATCGTGGTCCTCTGTAGCTCAGCTGGTAGAGCACGGCGCTTGTAACGCCAAGGTAGTGGGTTCGATCCCCGGGACCACCCATACACAAAAATGTATGCACGCATGACTGTAAGTCGCTTTGGATAAAAGCGTCTGCTAAATGGCATATTATTATTATTATTATTATTATTATTATTATTATTATTATTATTATTATTATTATTATTTAGTGATAAACTGTGGATGCTAGCTGTCATCTTACGGATATGTGGCTCTTGCGGATGTCAAATGTGCAACCTTGATAGTGTTAGCTCTAACTAATATTATGTATACGTCTTTAAATACTGGCATGTGTATGGCAGCATAGCAGTCCAAACTGTGCAAACAGACTCCTTTATAATTCTGGTTAATTAGTCACAGCATGTACTGGCCATCCAGCTTGATCCCTGGTACCTAATCATTTGTATGAATCGGGAAAAAAAGCAGTTTGGCGTACAGGCAGTTGTTCTGTTGCTGCCATGGAAACATGTTCAGAGACATCTATACCTGCGTTTTTTCTCACATGGGATGTTTTTGAATGAACAGAGATTATGCAATAGTCCTTTTTAATCTCCTTTACTCCCTCCATTCTATTAGCTTCTTATCTTCAAGTTGAGCTGACATTCTGACTTCGCCTGCAAGCAGTCACTATCACAAAAATGCCAGCAACCTAAATAAAGAGGTATATTGAAATAAAATGTGAAGCCACAGTCCAACGATTCCTGCCTGAACAGGGGTAATGCGCTTCAGTGAGAACAAGTTTGCCATCTAGATGCCTACCTCTATGTACCCTGCTTAGCACTGGAACCAAGCTGTGTTCGATTCAGCTAAGCTATTACGTCAACACATTTAGACGATAATCAGCTTCCATACTCATTTGCGTAGACTACCTAAATAACATTGAATAGTTGAAAGTAACTCCTCTAACTTTTCTTACACAAGCTGTATGTGAAAGTAAATTCCGAGTGAGGTTGGGTTTATGTAGGCTGCATTGAAAACCTTCCTAATATTGAGTTGCACCCCCTTTTGCCCTCAGAACAGCCTCAATTTTTCGGGGTATGGACTCTACAAGGTGTTGAAAGCGTTCCACAGGGATGCTGGCCCATGTTAAATCCAATGCTTCCCACAGTTGTGTCAAGTTGGCTGGGTGTCCTTTGGGTGGTGGACCGTTCTTAAATACATGGGAAACTATTGAGGGTGAAAAACCCAGCAGCGTTGCAGTTCTTGACACACTCAAACCGGTGCACCTGGCACCTACTACAATACACCGTTCAAAGGCACTTACATATTTTGGCTTGCCCATTCACCCTCTAAATGGCACACATACACAATCCATGTCTGTTGTCTCAAGGCTTAAAAATCATTCTTTAACCTGTCTCCTCCCCTTCATCTACACTGATTGAAGTGGATTTAACAAGTGATATCAATATGGATTCACCGGAGTCAGTCTATGTCATCGAAAGAGCAGGTGTTCCTAATGTTTTGTACACTCAGTGTATATACTATCCAAACAGAAGACATCTCCTTCAAATGTTAATATTTGGTTGCGTTCACAATTCAATATACGGTTTGTCTACGAATTAATTCATTAATATGTTGGATTCACGTCTCCATCTCAACCCAAAAAAATAGATGTAAAAAAAAAGTTGCACTAAATCATATCTAACTTTAAATGCGCTTCAAATAAAGTTTGATTTAATTTAGTCCTATTCAACTTAGATTTTTGGTTGAGATGGAGATGTGAATCCAACATTAATAACTTGAAGATTCAATTTGAACTCAACCAAACATCCTTCTAACCAAGACTATTCAAAGGTAAAAGTGCAACTACTAAAAGTGTAACGACTTCTAAACTTCCAAAGATACAACCAACCATGGATGAATAATAGTATACCTAGCTACACGTTGAAATTATGGTGTCCTTTCTTGGGCAAATCAGATGTCAATGTAGACCCAACCTCCTAATTTACTTTCACATACAGCTTGGGTAAGAAAACTTAGTTACTTTAAACTATTCAATGTTATTTAGGTAGTCTACGCAGATGAGTATGGAAGCTGATCGATGTCAGCTTCCATACTAGACTCATTCTCACTGAAGTGCATTACCCCTCATATACCAGTCGCTGTTCAGGCAGGAATCGTTGGACTGTCGCTTCACATTTTATTTTCAATATAACTCTTTATTTAGGTTGATGGCATGATGTTCAAACAATCATGTTGATTCAAACATACCATTTTGCTATCAACATTGAAACAAGGTCAAATAAAATGTCTTCATCAAATATAAAATTCAACATAATTTCCACCACCCAATGAATGTAGGAAGAAAAATATTTGTGAATATACACCACCGTTCAAAAGTTTGGGGTCACTTAGAAATGTCCTTGTTTTCGAAAGAAAAGCAATTTTCCATTAAAATAACATCAAATTGATCAGAAATACAGTATAGACATTGTTAATGTTGTAAATGGCTATTGTAGCTGGAAACGGCTGATTTTAAATGGAATATCTACAAATGCGTACAGAGGCCCATTATCAGCAACCATCAGTCCTGTGTTCCAATAGCATGTTGTGTTTGCTAATTCAAGTTTGTCATTTTAAAAGGCTAAGTGATCATTAGAAAACCCTTTTGCAATTATGTTAGCACAGCTGAAAACTGTTGTGCTGGATTAAAGAAGCAAATGAAACTGGCCTTCTTGAGACTAGTTGAGTATCTGGAGCATCAGCAATTGTGGGTTCGATTACAGGCTCAAAATAGCCAGAAACAAATAACTTTCTTCTGAAACTCGTCAGTCTATTCTTGTTCTGAGAAATGAAGGCTATTCCATGCAAGAAATTGCCAAGAAACTGAAGATCTCGTACAACAGCGCAAACTGGCAGAGTTGCAAAGAAAAAGCCATATCTCAGACTGCCCATCTTAATCTTTTCTTTTTATTAGCCAGTCTGAGATATGGCTTTTTCTTTGCAACTCTGCCTAGAAGGTCAGCATCCCGGAGTCGCCTCTTCACTGTTGACGTTGAGACTGGTGTTTTGTGGGTACTATTTAATGAAGCTGCCAGACACACTCTAATGTATTTGTCCTCTTGCTCAGTTGTGCACCGGGGCCTCCCACTCCTCTTTCTATTCTGGTTAGAGCCAGTTTGCGCTGTTCTGTGTAGGGAGTAGTACACAGCGTTGTACGAGATCTTCAGTTTCTTGGCAATTTCTCGCATGGAATAGCCTTCATTTTTCAGAACAAGAATAGACTGACGAGTTTCAGAAGAAAGTTATTTGTTTCTGGCCATTTTGAGCCTGTAATCGAACCCACAATTGCTGATGCCCCAGATACTCAACTAGTCTCAAGAAGGCCAGTTTTAGTGCTTCTTTAATCAGCACAACAGTTTTCAGCTGTGCTAACATAATTGCAAAAGGGTTTTCTAATGATCAATTAGCCTTTTTAAATGATAAACTTGGATTAGCAAACACAACGTGCCATTGGAACACAGGACTGATGGTTGCTGATAATAGGCCTCTGTACGCCTATGTAGATATTCCATTAAAAATCAGCCGTTTCCAGCTACAATAGCCATTTACAACATTAATCATGTCTACACTGTATTTCTGATCAATTCGATATTATTTTAATGGACAAAAAAATGGCTTTTCTTTCGAAAACATTTCTAAGTAACCCCAAACTTTTGAACGGTGGTGTATGTGGAATTTTCAACACAATTTCAACGTATTGCCTTTGATTATGTTGAAATTAGATTAATGTAATAACCTGTTAATCAGGTTAAGTCAATGTATTTAAGTTGAAGGTTTACCCTAATTTCAATGTTTACAAAACTAGTTGAAATTAGATGAAAAGAGTACTGGTTGATGACTTTTTTGAAATGTAATGCATTTTCCACATTGATTCCATGTCACAATACGTTGACAAATTACGTTGAAACAATGTTGAGTCAACCAGTGTGTGCCCAGTGGGAAGGCTGTTACAGCTCCACACGTC
Source organism: Coregonus lavaretus (assembly GCF_964263955.1). NCBI lineage: Eukaryota > Metazoa > Chordata > Actinopteri > Salmoniformes > Salmonidae > Coregonus > Coregonus lavaretus. The sequence goes on from NC_139993.1 coordinate 17,579,827, forward strand.
TTAGTAATTAATCAACCAATTGTATTAAAGCACCGCTGGCTGGAAGGGAGGAGGCCACAGGCTTAGGAGCCCACAGGCTTTGTTTATTATATTACCATTAGTGGTACACCACTGAACCAAGTCCAGAAATCTCATAATGTCAGAGCATCCACTTCAGCTCAATGTACACCAAAATCAATATCAGAACGACTCCACAAAACCCCTAAACTCTGGAAGATAATGCCACAAATGTTGTTACAAATATTTACCCTTCTGTACATGTAGATGGTATACTTGTTATTTGTGGGCATTTGAGAATATCATCAAAACTGGATAACCAGGGGGGTTGTTGATCTTTGAGGTAATTGAGGTGACTGACATAGTATGAATATCATCCACTTATCCAGTGACCACAGCATTCATAATGCTAAAAAGTGATGATATTTCCTTGTATGAATCTGAGCATTTTGGTCCTTGTGGTTTACAGTAGGAGATCGGATGCCACTGCCCTGAGAGTGAACTGAATTCCAATGAGGCGATCTTTGACCAATTGAAAGATAATTGTCTCAGCATACGTATGCAAGCCCAATCTGACAATATTGTACAGTGCATTTTAAAATGGGCCCACTTGAGTGGAGGGATTAGATTTTGGATCATAGTCAGTAGAAAGTATATATGTGATCCCAGATGGTGAGAGTATGACTCTGAAAGTATTCACACCCCTTTACTTTTTCCAAATGTTGTTGTGTTACAGCCTGCATTTAATATTGATTAAATTAGATTTTGTGTCACTGGCCTACACACAATACCCCATAATGTCAAAGTGGATTTTGTGACCGACCGGCTCGATTCGGTCTTATGTAGCAACATTTGAAATTGTGTTTTTTACATTGGATAAAAGTAGAGACTCAGAGCTAGAGCGTTGTCAGATTGTCCGTAAGTAACTTCAGAGCATTTCACTCTCGGAGCGTTTAGAGCACACACACTTGACGCTCTGGCCGAGGAGTAGGGTTGACCCGAGCGTTCTCACCTAACAACAGCAGTCAAGCACCCAAGCTAACTGGCTAACATTGGCTAGCTTGCTAGCTACTTCCAGACACAAATGAGAGAACAGCTCACTCATTTTACTCGCCCTAGCAGAGCTGGTTAGGCTGTTTTGTGTTATCCAGAGCGTTGGTGACTGCAACTGTGCTGCTGGCAACAATTTAATCACGATTGTAGTATATTAAAATTATGTCTTTGTTAAAGGTTTTTCATGAAGAAATGGAAGGTTGATTATTGCTATCCAGAGGGAAGGTTTTAGCGTGACGTCACCTATGACAAACAGGAAGTGGGTGGTAAGATACGGGGATTGAACAGTAGAGGGAGCTATTCAACTCTTGGAAGGCTATATAAAGGGGGGAGCGGTGACGAAGAGTTAGAATACAGCAAGATTTATTTGGGGTCTGGTTCTCCGGATATTGTGTCAGTACTTACGCTGGAACCTCGTGGTTTGAATAAAGGCCTTTGAACACGATCCGCCTAAGCAGACTCCTTGATTGATGATAACACCTACGAATAACCTACACTACAAATGGAGGCTCCGCTGAGATATTGATTGCATCGTTGTTGGTCCCTTTCCTGGATTCGCGAGTTGACTACTGGCCAAGCCGGCTCTAAAGGTGAGAGATTACTCACAAAGAAATTTGGCCATTGGTTATCCCGCTGATTCATGAGAGGGCTTTGACGGTGTACAGTTAAAAGGACTTGGGTCATGGTTGATGTGGAGTGTTGTTATCGATTAGGGGTCTGATAACAAATATTCTAAATTGGGTTTATGGGTAACGGGGAATAATAGCATGTTTAGGACAATGGATTGATAGAGAATAAATATTGGAAGATATCTGCATAGTTAGAGCACCGTGAATCTGGACAAGACCTCTTGATCGAGGCGATTCTTTAGGAATGGGCTACAAATCCAAACTTAGTTAGACTGGGTTAGGTTGATTCCTTAAGCGGGAATTATGAAGTGAATGGTTGTATTTATGTTATACTCCTCCTCTGGCCGACGGGAAATTGGTTGGGGGTAACCGCTTGATATGAGATTCATCTTTCAAGGCAACAAAAAGTTAGACGGGGAGATAATGGCGATGATGATGATTTGGCCATGGTGCGGGGTGTTCATTTGTATAGCTAGTAGGCTGCAGTTAGCTGGAGGTTGGTGCTAAGGCTGGGTTGTTTCAGGCCACGTGGTGCCTCGTGACTAAGGCTTGATTGTATGGTTCGGGCCATGTGGTACATCGTGGCTAAATGCTAATGCTAATGCTAATGCTAATGCTTAAGGCTAAAGGCTAATGTTAATACTTAAGGCTAAATGCTAACTGGGTTTTGTGTCACAGTGTACCTCAGGCTAATGCTAACTGCTAACGCTAATTGTGTTGCATGCTACATGCTAACGGATATCCTTAGAGATTCCATTGCGATGGATTAAAGTCTCTTAAACTTGTCACTGTCTGTAAGTCAGGTTGTATGTTTTGTGAGCGCTGTTAAATGTTGTTTGACTAGGAGGGGAGCGAAAGGTACAGCTGGACTGGTATCCGTTTCGTGGAGGTGAAAATGTGGTTTTGATTGGAGGTGCGCATGCGTGTGATTTTACAGGGAGAGCTACGACATGCGGTCGTGCTGAGGCGACGAAACAAAATGGTGGCGTAAGGTCATATGATTGTTTGGGGTTTCCTTTTAGGGGTTTAATAGCTACTGAGAAGTACAGGTGGACCGAATCTTTTAAAAATCGTTAGAGTAACTGTTGTTTGAACGTTAAACTATTTGTTGAGATGTAGTACATTTATAAATTAAATATATGTTGACGAAGTATAATGCATTGAATTGAATGACGGATTAAAATGAAATTAACATGTTTTGGGCGATCTGTTTATTCTTGAATTCAGGTTTTAAAATGTTCTGAGCGATTTATTTGTTCCTGGGTTCAGTTTTGTAGCAAATATGAGTGGGGAATATTGAATGTAATAACTTGGTTAAGTGTATAAACTTTAAATGCTGGTCTGTACCGTTTTCTTCCCTTGTTATATGAGGCTATAGAACGGAGCGAAGGAGAGAGAGGGGGGCTAACGTGTGCGTGGCGTGACGTGACGTGACAAGGTGTGACGCAGGCAGAGGATCATTCCAAATCAGGCTAGTACTTTTTTGTCTACAAAATCTTTCCCTAGGATGTTGGATGCAATGATACTCTCTTACACGCTTGGCAACGGACTGAGCAGGGAATAAAAGTTGCAGTTTTGGGTCTCTGTGCATTACTGGGCCTGACTGGGGGATTCGGTTGGAAAGCAGGTACTGACATTATTTTGTGATATTGAAATATTTGGCTTCATATTAAACAATGGTTTATATTGGTGTGGTATTGTTGTAGATTGGAAGTCTTTGATTCTGTGATATTAAAATACTTGGGTGCATATTGTTTTATTCTGTGATAGTAAAATACTTGGGTGCAGATTAAACAATGGAATTTATTGGGGTGATGGTGTTGTAGATTAGAATTCCATGTTGTTTGGATTGCTGTGGAAGTTGACTACTGGTATTCACTTTCCGGAGGGGTTAAGGTAAGTGGGTCCTAAATTGGTAAAATAGGTGTAGAAATAAAAATTGGTCTTAATTATTCATAATTATTCATAGTTGTTAATTAAAATTTTAATTGAATAATTTAATGGTTTTTTTTGGGGGGGTTTATTTTTGATTAACATTTTAATATTCATATTTTAATTTTTTAATTATTCATATTTTTCTAAAAACAAATTATATTCATATTTTAATTTTTTTAATTATTCATATTTTTCAAAAAAATTTAATATTCATATTTTTTGGAAATTTTTTTAGTTCAGATTTTTAGATTTTTTAATATTCATATTTTTATTTTATTTTTGATATTCAGATTTTTAAAATTTTTAATAGTCATATTTTTTAATTTTTCTTTTTATTTAGTAATTAAAAAAAAAAAAAAACGTCGAACATAGTAATCCTTTAGTTAAGGGTATTGCGAGATTATCCGGCAAATGGAACAAACGTTGGCCTGACATTGAACAACCCTGGCCAGAGGAAGGGACTCTTAATCCGGATGTTATCAACATCATGAAAGTACTTCTGTCAATTTACAAGGCAGATCAGAAGAAGGGAAAACAAAAGGAACGACGTAAAGAGAAGAGACAAAGGGAGCTGGGTGTTCTTAAATTGTTTGAAGAGGAAGGACAAAAACTGATGAAAGATACCAAAGACAAGGGAAGCAAAGGTATGGAGAAAAAGCTAAAGGAAGAGACGTCGACAGAGAAACTGAGGGTAGAGGTCGGTATACCTTTCTCACATACGGATTCGGCGAGAAGACCCCCACCGTATGAGAAGGAAGTTGAGCTTAGGGATGCTTATCCTCAGCTTCCAGTAATCCTCCAACAGGGGGATTATTACATCAGAGATGAAGATGAACAAATTATAGAGAGAGGACAAGCAGAAACGACCGTGAAAATGCATCCAAGCACCAAAGGTGGAAAGAAAACGAGAAGTCTGAAAACTAAGGGTGGTATGAGGTTAAGTAGGATGGAACTGGAGGAGGACGATGATGATCAGAGTGATTTAGAGGGGATCATGGGTGGATATGATCCGGTCATCAAACGGAGGTTGGCCAGAACGGAGAGAAGGGGTAAGGAAGGTTTGAAGAAGAAGGATACAAGATATTCTGAGGAAGGTTTGAAGAAGAAGGATACAAGATATTACAGTGCTGAGGAAGATTCGAAGAAGAAGGATACAATATCTTCGAGTGCTGAGGGAAGCAAAGATGAAGACAGCGATAAAGAGGAGACTGACAGTGCTGCGTATTCGAAAGGAGTTTGTCCTGCAAAGACTGTCGCAGAAGAAATAGACGGAGATATAGACCAATGCTTATCAGAACTGAAGAGTGCAAGGACTGCAGGAGAAGTAAGAGAGGTACAGGAACAACTTCAGACGCTGACCATACGGAAGGAGAGACAGCTGAGAAGAGAATCTGAAAAAGATGAGACAAAATATGCATTAAGGTCAAGGAAAGATACCCCGAGCAAAATGGTACCAGTTATCATTCGAGGTCAAAACTTTGAATATAAGCCGTTGCAAAATACCGATATGTCAAACATACTTGAGAAGTTGCCTATTCTTCAGAATGGGGCCTATCCTTGGATTTCGAAATTGGAAGAAATTACGGTGGGAACACAGTCTGCTATAGGAGACGTTAAGAGACTGTTGGCTAATCTCATTGGGATTCCAGATATGGAAGAAGTCTTCCAGAGGGCTGGACTCATGAGATATGTTGGGACGGCAGTGAACGATCCTGAATTGTTGGCTGCAAGTAGGAATCGTCTGTGGAGAGCATTGAAAGATACATTTCCAACGAATGTGCATCCTGATAATATTCTGATTGATCCACTAGGACAACAAGAAAATCCGAGAGCTTATGTGTCAAGAGTTCATCAAGTGTGGAGAAATATTACTGGAAATGATCCAGATGTGAGTCAAATTGAGCAGTCAATTTTGAGAGCTAAACTGCAAATGGGACTGCCCTCCCCAGTAAGAAGCAAACTGGCAGAAGTGGTTGGACTTGGAAGCATGACAAAAGGGGTCTATACAGATCACATAGCTCATCAAGTGGATCTGTACAGGAAGAAGGAACTCAACCAGAAAGAGCAGGACGAAGAAACTCTCCGGAAACTTAATCTAATACAACTGGGAGAGAATAAAAAGGATAAGAAACAAGCTTTGGTTATGCAGAGTCCGTGTGCCCCGAACCAACAAGCACTGCCACAGCTTCCACCAGAACAGTTCCAACCGCAATTGTACCAGCCACCAATGGCGGCACCAGTTAATTCATACCCACAGCCAATTTCTGGGCAGACACAGAATTGGAGAGGAAGAGGACGAGAAGGATTAGAAAGGGGAGGAAGAGTTAAGACATACTTCCCGCCGTCTCCAGAGGTGTGTTATAATTGTGGACAGGTTGGTCACTTTTTCCGGGAGTGCAATTGGTCAGGAGAAAACATCAGAGGGAATTTCAGAGGAAGATACAGGGGCCAGGCAAAATCATCTGGAGGACCAGTGAACCCCTACAGGGGTCCGGAGCACGGATTCTAGAGGTGCCTAGATGATCCGAAAGGGAGGTGTCAGCTGGTAGCGTCAGGATCGGAAAGAGATCCAACAATTGAGGTGAAAATAAACAACCGACCATTGGAAGTAATGGCGGATAGCGGAGCAGCGTTCACCTGTGTTCGACCTGAAGATGCTACACATCTCCCTATGTCCAATCAACTCGTTAGGACAATCGGATTTGAGGGAGTAAAACAGCTGATTCCTCTTACGGAACCAATTGAGCTCTGCTATAAAGATCACAAAATTAAGATACCCATACTGGTATCAGAACATACACCTGTTGCATTATTGGGAAGAGATGCCTTGTGTAAGTTGAACTGTACAATCAGATGTACACCAGACGGCTGTCTGATAGAAATGCCAAAGGAAAAGGTTTACCAATTGTCGATGATGACGGAGATGGATTCGTCTTCAGTATTCTGGATTGGAAATCTCAGTGAAGATTTTATGAAGCAGGCTAAGATATGGGAAAAATTTATTGTTGCAAATATGCCTGATGCAAAGCTTCCGGAATATCCATTCCATTGTACGCTTAAGTATTTCAAGAAGGCTGCTCAATCACACTCAGAGGAATGGTTGAGTCATCAACCGAAGAATGTTCAACTTAGCTCAAGTTGCATTATTTTAGGACCACAAGGAGTAGCTATGAAGATAAACACAGATGATTATCTGAATAAAGAATTTGATATTGAGAAGAGTGTGCCACATGTTACCTTGTTGGTTTCAGAAGGCTATGAGCAAAAGCAAATGGGAGAAATGATGACAGAAGCAGAGAAACTTACTTTCAGACCAACGAAAGAAAATTTGGCGATTTGGAGAAGTGAAGATCAACGATTTCTCAAAATAATGATTTCGGCTCAAGGACAAGGAGAGCCACAGGCTGTAGGAATGACACATGAATCTATTTGCAATATGAAGATTGATTCAGATCCTATGAAAGAGGAGATGTTGCAACAAGTTCCAGAAGGGTTGTGGTCTCAACATAGTACTGATATTGGACTTGTAAAATCAGCTCAACCTGTGAAGGTTGAACTTCGACCAGGAGCCAAACCTCCATGGAAAAATCAATATCCATTGACAGAGGAAGCAATCAAAGGGATTGAACCACAAATTGATGGACTTTCGACAGTAGGGGTTTTAAGGACAACAAAACACCCTCGGAGTAACACGCCTTTGTGGCCTGTAAAAAAACCAGATGGAAGTTATCGTGTAGCTCATGATTTGAGAGCAGTGAATGAAATAGTGATTGACTTTCCAGCGGATGTGCCAGATCCTCATACCTTGTTAGCTCAAGTTCCTCCAGATGCGACACATTTTACAGTACTGGACTTATGTGGAGCATTTTTCAGTGTTCCACTTAGTGTAGAGAGTCAGGATTTATTTGGGTTCACCTATAAGGGACAGTTCTATGAGTACAATAGAATGCCACAGGGGTACCGGCATTCGCCGCATATCTTCAATAAAGTACTGAAGGAAGATTTGGTAGGGATAGATCAGATATTGCAGAGCACTGTCATTCAGTACGTGGATGATATAATGGTTTGCTCACAAAATAAGGAAACATGTCATAGGGACTCAATTAAATTACTACAGGTATTGGCAGAAAAGGGACACAAGGTGTCACAGAAAAAGTTGCAATATTGTCAGGAGAAAGTTGTATATTTAGGTCAAAACATAACTCATGGTCACAGAAACATTTCGGACAAGCAGGTGGAAACTATTCGTAAGGCTCCAAAACCTAGAACAGTCAGAGAAATGATGACATTTCTGGGTATTGCTGGTTATTCCTCCGCTTGGGTAGAGGATTATACTAGTTTGATGGCCCCATTGAGGGCTATGGTGAGGGGTACTGAGAGTGGTCAACTCCATAGCAATCTTTCTTGGACACAGGAAGGCCATGTGGCATTTGAAACTATCAAACAGAGGTTGCAGGAGGCACCTGCACTTGCACTACCAGATTATTCAAAGAACTTTTTGCTATATGTGTCTACTTCTACTGGAGGTAGATATGCATGCGCGGTTCTTTGTCAACCGACAGGCATGGGGACGAATCCTCAGCCTATTTCCTACTACTCTACTGCTTATTCAGAGGTAGAACTAGGGTTACCACTATGCTACAGAGCAATGGTGGGGGTGTATTCCATGTATGACAAAGCATCATCGGTCACGATGGGCTACCCCGTGACAATTCTTACCCATCATAGTCTCAGAAATCTTTTGAACTATGGGAAGTATACATTGACAATGCCTAGGCTCAGAGACTATCATAGACTCTTAGAGCAGGAGGATGTCACCCTTGTGAGATGTGATACAGTAAATCCAGCCGAGAGTTTACCAACTTCCGAGGATGGTGAGCCACATGATTGTGTCCAAGAAGCAGAGAGATATTCGAGGCTTCGATCAGATTTACAAGCCTTTCCGTTACGTGAGGCAGACCTGGAGTATTGGACTGATGGGTCTTGCTATCGGGTAGGAGATAAGTTATGTGCTGGTTATGCAGTAGTTAGAGGCAGAGGGACGGGATTTGTTGTTGAAAAGGCTGAAGTAATACCACAGCCTGCGTCTGCACAACTTGCTGAACTTGTGGGGCTAACAGAAGCATGTTTGTTAGCGGAAGGTAAGCGAGTAACCATATACACTGATTCAGCATATGCACATAGTGTATGTCATTTGTTTGGGGCGGTATGGAAAGGTCGAGGGTTCAAGAAATCGGATGGTTCTCCGATACAGCATCATGCACAAATCATGAAATTGTTGCATGCTATGATGAAACCTACAGAGATAGCGATAGCTAAGTGTGCAGCTCACAAGACAGATATGTCAAGAGTGACACAAGGGAACAAAGCTGCTGATGAAGCTGCAAAAGCCGTTGCAGGAGCGGATAAATTGGGGAAAGTTTTTCTGGTCACTCATGTAGTGGACTTGGAAGACAAAATTACGCTTCGAGATGTAATTTTGATGCAAGAAGCCGCTTCTATGATCGACCAACAGCTATGGCTAGACCGAGGAGCGGTCAAAGATGCTACTGGTCTGTGGAGAAACCATGAGGGGTTGATAGTAGCGCCTCTAGACCTTCTAGGTCTGATGATTCAAGAAGCACATGGCTTAGCTCATGTTGCGAGGGGGGAGGTTCACAGAAAGATCACAAAGGAATATGGTTTTTGGGCTCCATATTTGTTTGAACAAATTGATTATTTGATAGGAAGATGCAATATCTGTCTTAAAAATAATGTTCGAAGAGGGATACCTGTTCATCCAGGTTACATTCCTACACCCAGGGGTCCTATGCGTGAGTTGGTCATTGACTTTGTTGATATGATACAACCAGTTGATGGGAAAAGATACATGTTGGTGGTTGTAGATAGATTTTCACGATGGACGGAAGCTTGTCCAACCAAGCGTAAAGATGCTCAGTCGGTTGCCAAGTTCTTATGTAAATAGGTCATAAGCAGGTGGGGATTACCCGATCGAATATCCTCAGACAATGGAAGAGAATTTGTGGATAAATCAGTAAAATTGATGTTGCAAAAATTGGGAATTAAGCAACGTCTTGGAGCAGTTTATCACCCACAAAGTCAGGGGATGTGTGAAAGAATGAACGGTGTCTTGAAAAATCGCATTGTGAAGATTTGTCAACATACAGGTCTAAACTGGATAGCGGCGCTGCCTTTAGCACTAATGGTGTGTCGCTCAAGTGAGTTACGTGATCTACGTATGACACCCCATGAGTTGGTAACAGGAAGAAGGATGCCAACGCCTTGTTTGCGAACAAGCGGAAAGGGTCCAAGCTTGGCCCTGTTGGAAGATGAAATGAGAGCATACGTTACATATATGGCCAATTTTCATAAAAAGTTGTCCACATATGTTTCTGACAGGCAAAGACAAGAAGAGGTGCAGAAGGCGCCTGAGGAGGATAAGAGGAATACAGTACAACCGGGAGACAAAGTATTCGTAAAGGTATTCAGGAGGAAGTGGTATAACGAACGTCGTGACGGACCATTTGAAGTGGTTCGTAGTACTGGAACAGCTGTCCAGGTTAAGGGATCTCCTACGTGGTATCATTTGTCACATTGTGTTAAAGCGCCTACAGAAGAGGTGCCACGCGTAGAGAGAGAAGATGGAGATAGGGGAGAACAGGAAGAGGGAGAGATTGTCAATGTTGGGATTAACGTTGATAATGATGACACTTCTGATTATGCCAGAGATGACTATGCAGGGGATGGAAAGGAAGGAGGATTTGGGGAAATTGACTTCCAATACGTCCCAGAAGCAACAGGGAATATTTCAGTGGGATGTGAAGCAGCAGAGATCACCAAGGGCAACTCGGTTAAAGGAGAAGCTAGTGATTCGATTGGACAAAATAGGCCTAGACCAGTTAGGAGAAAAGTCAGACCAAAACGTTACGAAAACTAGGAATGAAGTAACAACAATAACACCAACACGTCAGTCTGTTAGAACAACAATGGGAAGCAATTTAACTCTTTCAACATTGACAGTTGGTAAAGCCATAAATATATCGCATTCGATTACAAGGGAACCGATAGTGCCAGCACCAATTTTAGAACAAAAAACATCAACTAAATCAACTACTTTAATGTTAACTTCGAAAAGATTTAAGGGTACGACGGCAATAACAAATGTAGGAGGTATGATACCGACACCAACAACAACTTTTCTAAAAGTAAACGATGTAACTGAAATGACTCAGCAAATAGTGCTTGAGAACAACATAGGTTCATCTAAAATAGTACAGGATAATATCATGGAAGAACAGGATGGGTTTTTTGGGTTCAACTTAACATCAGAAGATACATCTGATCAATCCCGCTCGGTAGGGAAAAGAGACGCTAAATGGAAAGCATATGGATTTGATTCGGCGGTTTTGAAAATTAAAGATCAATGGGCAGGTAGAAATCTTTGGTTCCAACAATTAACTCATGCTGTAAGATCAGTGAGGAATCTTGAGGGTCCATGTCTGTTGAGAGTTCCAGCACCAGAGACGTGGGGTTCAATTTTACAGACGATCGCTCAACCATTGGCGGGGGGGTGTCAGGCCTATGCGTTGAGATGGCTGTTGTATCATCAACGAGTATTGACAGACAAAGACATGTCGTTGTCACACCATTTGTATAAGCCTAGTTATAAGTGTTCTTGGTTAAATGAATTTCCCTATGTGCATATGGTGGGTGGTAAAGAAAGTCAGGTGACAGTGATCCCTGAAGCATTTGAGGTGAGAGCAGTGAGAGCTAAAACTTGTATTTGTTCTAATAATACAGATGAGGTAAATGGTATGTTCATGGGAATATCAGATTGTGATGGGTATATGTTGATTTTGGGTAAACACGGACGAAAGGGTAAAGGTGACAAATATAATGTAACTTTTTATGCACCAGGTAGTAGGAAGGGCAGGACTTTGATGGTGATGGATCAATTTTTCCCTATCAATGCAACTATTGGGAATTTTAGAGATATTTGGTGGGTTTGTGGTGATAGAGCATATATATTTTTACCCTATGGATGGAAAGGGTGTTGTTACATGTCCACGTTGAAGCTTCCATATGAGGTTTTTACAATAAGAAGAGGAGTAGCACCGACCCCAGATCAATCTGAAACTACTGGTGAAAATAGGGTTAAAAGAGAAATGGCTAAATTTACTAATCTTGAAGCCTACCATTGGAGAATAAGTCTGGGAGAGAAGTGGGGACTTGGTCTTTTTCCATGGTATGGTGTAACATTCTTAGCAGATCATATTGATAATATTACATATACGTTGCAGGGCTTTGCAAATGAAACAATAAGAGGGTTTCACCTTCTGTCAAATGCTCAAAGAAGTCACAGACTGACGTTGTTGAAACATGACATGGCTCTTGATTATATTTTGGCAAGACAAGGTGGCTTATGTTTGGCTATGAATCTGACGGGGGATGATTGTTATACTTTAATCCCAGATAGTTCCGATAATATCACAAGTGTTATAGATGCTTTGAAGAATATCAGGGATGCATTTGGAAGATCTGAGAAAGCTGGATGGTCGGCGAAGTCTTGGTTGCAAGATCAGTTAGGCCCAATAGGAGCAGTGATGGTTCAGATTTTAATCGCAGCTCTGATAGCGCTGTGTGTGATGTTTTGTTTTTGTACTTTGTTACTGACCTTTGCAAAAGCTATGATATTAAGATGGGTTGGTGTTGTGATGCCTGGAGACAACACTCAGATGCCGTTGTTGATTGTTCCTGATCTGGACGAAGATGGACGAGGGGGTCTAGATGGACTACTGATGGATAAATATCCTTTTTGATTATTTGATCATTTTACAATGTTTTTTTTTTCAATATTAGTGTGATTTTTAGTATGATTTATGAATCAAGGGGGGAATGGGTTTATGTGATTCATGCATCATTTATATATCAGTTTTATAGTCTTAGTGGATAGTGATGTTTAATTTAATTTGGTGTTTTTTTTGGAAAAGATACTGTTTGGTCTTTTTCTTTTTCTTCCAGAGGCATTTGGGAGAACATGTGGAGATTGGAATACTCAAACAAAGACAATATGAAGGGACAATATGACTGGAGGAGATGAAACAAGGAGGGTGTGGCCGATTTCATCATTAACAAGTCCATTGGAAGTCGAGACTACGGAGGAGATGAAGGGTAGTGGACTACATTCCAGTGTCTGCAATGAAATATAGACATATTTGATGTGTAATACATAATTGTGTCATATTCTTAGGTATTGATTTTAGTAGAATGATGTTTGATGTTATTGAATGCAGATGAGGATCTTAGATGCTTTTGTTTATTTCGATGGGGTTAGGGAAAGGACGTTTAGGCAGGGAGAGATTCCCTTTCAGGTCCTATGGGTTGACCAGCCTGAGAGTGGATGTTTCTGGATAGGATTTTGTTTACAGGGGCTTACATGTGTAGTTAATTGTAGTATAGTTTCAAATGTATTTACATGGTTTATGAGGTTATCTGGAGTACCGAGGTGGTTGCCTGGGGCAGAGGGACCGTAAGAGAATTTTACTGTCTTGATTGATGGATGGATATCTGAAAAGATGGCTGCCAGACAGTTTTTTCGCTCTTACACTCCATAGAGATTTCTTCATATGTCATAGTAATGTATTCATACTTCACAAACAGTTGTTCATATGTCATAGTAATGTATTCATACTTCACAAACAGTTGTTTCATAGAAAGGTATTTACACTTTAGAGAAGAATGTTTTTGGTTTAAGGTTAAAGATACTCAATAAGATAAATTGTTACTGGTCATAATCCTATTGTTGTCGAGACTTTTTAGTTTTGTCTCGAAGGGGGGAATATGTAGTATATTAAAATTATGTCTTTGTTAAAGGTTTTTCATGAAGAAATGGAAGGTTGATTATTGCTATCCAGAGGGAAGGTTTTAGCGTGACGTCACCTATGACAAACAGGAAGTGGGTGGTAAGATACGGGGATTGAACAGTAGAGGGAGCTATTCAACTCTTGGAAGGCTATATAAAGGGGGGAGCGGTGACGAAGAGTTAGAATACAGCAAGATTTATTTGGGGTCTGGTTCTCCGGATATTGTGTCCGTACTTACGCTGGAACCTCGTGGTTTGAATAAAGGCCTTTGAACACGATCCGCCTAAGCAGACTCCTTGATTGATGATAACACCTACGAATAACCTACACTACATGATCTTTTGCCAACATATACTGACACCGGCCATATTCAACGTGTGTTGAGCGTTCGTAAATAGGTCAGTTATTCTGCACTCTGGCACACTCAGACGAGTGCTCTGAAATCGGGGGGTAGATAGCCAGAGCGAATTTACCAGCTACGTCTATCGACAGTTGTTGCAGTGTCATCCTGAACATTCTATTGAAATGGTTACTTGCATAGTGGAGTCTTTTGTTCAGACATGTAGCTAGCTAGATAAACAATGAACCATAATCCCAACTCATAACGTTACTGCCCTGCATGAACCTGCAGGTAGCTAACCAACCAGGTTCAATGTTAGCTAGCTAACATTAGGCTATAACTAGCAAGGCAAATGGCTCTGAGATACGAATAATATTACTACACAGATCATACACGTAACGTTAGCTAGCGAGCCAGCCAGCCAGCTAACGTTAGGACCACAATGGAAATAAGCATTTAAGCTTTATTGTGTTATCCTTGATGATTTTCTTAAATATTATGTGGAGGCGTCAACGGCTGCTCTTATGTATGTATTTTTTTTTAAATTGTCTAATAAATTCAATCAATCAATCAATCAATCAATCAAGCTAGCTAACGAACAGTACACTTTAACTTGAAATGAAAATGACTTTCTGACTAAATTAGAAACGTGTAATATCTGAAAATGTAGATAGCGAGACTATCTTACCCATATACATGGATTGACGCTTCTCCCTCTCTGTCACGGATGCCATGGTTGCTCTTAGTTTGAAGATGTAATCCGGAGCCAGGTATTTTATACAACAGCATTCTGTGTGTTCTCTTTTTGATTCCCTCTGCATATTTGTAATCAAACACCAGACTTTTCTCCATCTCATTTTTACATTTACATTTTAGTCATTTAGCAGACGCTCTTATCCAGAGCGACTTACAGTTAGTGCATACATTTTTATTTTTTTTCATACTGGCCCCCCGTGGGAATCGAACCAACAACCCTGGCGTTGCAAACACCATGCTCTACCAACTGAGCTACATCCCTGCCGGCCATTCCCTCCCCTACCCTGGACAACGCTGGGCCAATTGTGCGCCGCCCCATGGGTCTCCTGGTCGCAGCCAGCTACGACAGAGCCTGGATTTGAACCAGGATCTCTAGTGGCACAGCTAGCACTGCAATGCAGTGCCTTAGAACACTGCACCACTCGGGAGTTCACTTCTCCTTAGCTATCATACTCTAATTCCACTGATTTCAAAACTCGGTCCTTCAGAAAGTGGAGAGCAACACTTATGCAGTTCTACTATGTGATATCTTTTAAAAAAAGCAGTGTTAGAAAGGATTACCTACACATTCTGACCAGCTCATGTTATAGACAGAAGTGGATTGGCAGACCAATCCGAACTCATCTCTTGGCATGTCCAGCCCACTCATTTTCTCAGCCAATCTTGGCTAGCGGGAAGGTTGCTGTCTTTTTCTGTGGCTAAACCAACTCTTAATTTAACAATTGTATTCATATTTACAGATGGCATACAAGTTTGTTATTAAGGCACATGAAAGTTCACATGTTCCAGAAGGCATTTCTGCCAAAAAACGAATTTTATTTAAAAAAGGTTTACGTTCGAATGGCTCTCCTTTGAAGTAGTGACTCGCGACATACGCCTAGTTTCCTGAAATGAGTCACAATTATATTTTTCTAAATTTTTACAAATTAATTAAAAATGAAAAGCTGAAATGTCTTGAGTCAGTAAGTATTCAACCACTTTTATGGCAAGCCTAAATAAGTTCAGGAGTAAAAATGTACTTAACAAGTCACGTAATAAGTTGCATGGACTCACTCTGTGCAATAGTAGTGTTTAACATGATTTTTGCATGACATCTCTGGACACCACACATACAATTATCTGTAAGGTCCCTCAGTCGAGCAGTGAATTTCAAACAGATTCAACCACAAAGACCAGGGATGTTTTCCAATGCCTTGCAAAGAAGGGCACCTATTGGTAGATTGGTAAAAAAAAAAAAATAAAGCAGATATTGACTATCCATTTGAGCATGGTGAAGTTATTAATTACACTTTGGATGGTGTATCAATACACCCAGTCACTACAAAAATACAGGCGTCCTTCCTAACTCAGTTACCGGAGAGGAAGGAAACCGCTCAGTGATTTCACTATGAGGCCAATGCTGACTTTAAAACAGTTACATAGTTTAATGGCTGTGATAGGAGAAAACTGAGGATGGATCAACATTGTAGTTCCTCCACTATACTAACCTAATTGACTGAGTGAAAAGAAGGAAGCCTGAACAGAACACAACTATTCCAAAACATGCATCCTGTTTGCAACAAGGCACTGCAAATCCAATACAACACATTACTGAGTACCACACTCCATATTTTCAAGCATAGTTGTGGCTGCATCATGTTATGGGTATGCTTGTAATCGTTAAGAGCTGGGGAGTCTTTCAGGATAAAAAAGAAACAGAATGGAGGTAAGCACAGGCAAAATCCTAGAGGAAAACCTGGTTGTCTGCTTTCCACCAGACACTGGGAGATTAATTCACCTTTCAGCAGGACAGTTGCTTACCAAGAAGACAGTGAATATTCCTGAGTGGCCGAGTTGCAGTTTTGACTTAAATCTGCTTGAAAATCTATGGCAAGGCATGAAAATGATTGTCTAGCAATGATCAACAACCAATTTGACAGAGCTTGAAGAATTTTGAAAATAATAATTGCCAAATGTTGCACAATCCAGGTGTGAAAAGCTCTTAGAGACTTACCCAGAAAGACTCACAACTGTAATCGCTGCCAAAGGGGATTCTAACATGTATTGACTCAGTGGTGTGAATACTAATGTGAATTAGATATTTCTGCATAGAATTTTCAATAAATGTGCAAACATTTCTAAAAACATGTTTTCACAATGCCATTATGGGATATTGTGTATAGATGGGTAAAAAGTTATAATTTTTAATCAATTTGGAATTCAGGCTGTAACACAACAAAATGTGGAATAAGTCAAAGGGTATGAATACTTTCTGAAAGCATTGCGTACAATGTAATAGCATTGAGATCTTACGCGATCTATCAGTATCTTAGAATTAAAATGTCTCTCTACGACACATTCCACATATCAATGAATCTAAATTGTAGGCCTGTTCATTCATATAGAAATGCATGACAACCCTACCCAGATAATTCCGGTCTCTCCTAGCATGCATAAACATTAGTCCCCACATCTGTGTATCGCTGCATGTTGAGCCATAATCAATCCTGGCTGTAATGACTTTGAATGGTACAGTGATTAGTGCTCTCTCCAGACATCGCCTGTCCCCAGAACAGATGGACGTAATGCAGCACTGGGAGCTAAAACCCCTGTTTAAATAAATTAGCAGTAGGTGGGACCTTAAATTTTTTACGGTTCACTGCCCTCTCCATGGCACAGAGGTCTTCATAAAACAATCCATATCAATGTTCCTGTGACAGTGGGAGCCTGCAATGTACACCAGATGGCTACAGTCAGGGCCAGATGGCTGCAGCAGAGTTTTATTAGGTTGACTGGTGGGGGTAAATGGGTGTTTTGCTCCGCAAAAGGACATGCTATTATCACAGGTATAATACAAATCATTCTGGCCAGTATCTACCTTTTTCATACAGACATTTATAAGAATTGTTGGAAGGGAATTTAAGTAAATAAAAGGTACAGGATTCTGAATTCCAGGGTAATCAGTTTCAACGTTTACATAACCCTAACCCTAACCCATAAGCACATTTTATGAGTAGCCTAGTGTATAAATCAAGGGTGTTGTACAGCATGAAACCATGCTACATATTACATACTACACATTTTGAATTATTTTTATTTTACCTGCGATATTGCCAGGATGTCATACTCATTTCGGCTTTTCATCTAGTAGAATCCGGCTTTTCATCTAGTAGAATACTAGTAGGCATTTTGGGTATTAAAAAAATATATATTATAGTGTGACATTTCGAAAATTGAGTGTGCTTTAAATGCCAGGCTGTCATACTCATTTCGGCTTTTTATCTAGTAGAATTCTCGTCACACTATTGATGAAGAGAATGTATTTTGAGACCCACGTGTGTCTGACAACAGCTGTAAATCAGCTGATAATTAGATATGGGGATGTGCTACCGAAATGAACGAATGGTAGGAAACAATACAATTGCGCATTAGATGACACATTCTAACTATGGGTGAGCCAAAATGTCCTAATTAGTAGGCATTGGAAAATATAACGTTTTATAGTATGTGCATTTTTGAAAATCAAGCATGCTTTAAATGTCCGGCTCTCACTCTAATTTTGGCTTTTCATCTAGTAGAATTTACTACACACTGTACACGTTTTGGGAATTTTACAACCACAATACATTGGAACCGGATAAAAGAGCTTCTTCAAGATTTGATAGTTCTCTCTGAAAGTGAACAAAAAATAACTTGAAGATGGCGACGAGTGTTCAAATGTAAGTTGCTTTTTGTTCTCCTTAAAATGATAGACTATTTAATCTTTGAAAATAGATTGTTATTTGCAGCCTGCCGTACCTTTAGCTAAATAGCTACGTGCTTTAGTAGGACTTGAAGTTATAGCTGACTGTCCGAACAGTAACATTAGCTACAGGGTTAACAGCTGATACCTGGTAAGCTTGCTGTTGAGCGACAACTTCATATTTAACCTAGTTAGCTAGCTAGCTACTTGTTGTAAATACCAGGGCTTACGTTCACACTGTTGCAGGGTCTGATGACAATACCAACCAAACATTTGATTCTGTGGCAAACTTCCGGGAACATATTTTCACCGGTAGGAGAATTGTTGCCTTAAAGGGAAATTTCACCCTGGCTCTGCCATGGCATATAGTCATTACTAAATTAACAACATTATGTTTTTATCATAAACATCACAGGGGCCCATCAGGGGTGTGTGCTCAGTCCCCTCCTGTACTCTGTATCAGTGCCCCTTGTATATAACCTCGCTACTGTTAATTTACTGCTGCTCTTTAATTATTTCTTATTTTTATTTTTTAGTTATCTATTTTTTACATAACACTTATTTTTCTTAAAACTGCATTGTTGATTAAGGGCTTGTAAGTAAGCATTTCACTTTAAGGTGTACACCTGTTGTATTCAGCGCATGTGACAAATAAAATTTGATTTGATTTGAATTACCCAAACCACAAGCTAGAACTCGCACATTTTCATTTCACTGGTAGAATCAGGAAGTTTCGAGTTCCTGTCTATTCGTCTGCTGTAAACCACCAAGTCCAGCATTCCTAGCGAATGCTGATACCGCCCGCTAGGTAGAGGGGACGTGCCCACAAACTTGAATAATGGCATTGTTTACTTTGAACGACCAACACACAGTAATCTCAGAACTTCTCTAGGCAAGATCTTTTTGAAAACGTTTGTTTTTCACTAATGTTTGTCATCATGCCCATGTGAATCTGTGCCTGGCTGTGCTAATCACAAACAAGCACGCAAATGTGTTACCTTTCACCATTCTACCTACCAGAGATTCACCCCGATTCTGCTAGTGGCTTGCAGCTATCAAGAATGATGTCGTGACCAAAGATTATCAGAGGGATTTTCAGGCTGAGCTGATGGGGGATCTATTTCGACGACAGCTG
Source organism: Coregonus lavaretus (assembly GCF_964263955.1). Taxonomy (NCBI): domain Eukaryota; kingdom Metazoa; phylum Chordata; class Actinopteri; order Salmoniformes; family Salmonidae; genus Coregonus; species Coregonus lavaretus. The sequence goes on from NC_139993.1 coordinate 17,599,256, forward strand.
AGAAGTGATGCGATACCATAGAATTTTTCCCTTCACAACAAAACAGAAAATTCTCACTTAGAGGTAACCTAATGTTAGCTAGCTTGCTAGCTTAGTTGGACTAGCTGGGTAAGTTAGCTAGCAAGCTGTAACGTTACAGTCCTGTATTGAACTCTGAAAGCCATCAGTTAAATCATATACAGTGAGGGAAAAAAGTATTTGATCCCCTGCTGATTTTGTACGTTTGCCCACTGACAAAGACATGATCAGTCTATAATTTTAATGATAGGTTTATTTGAACAGTGAGAGACAGAATAACAACAAAAGAATCCAGAAAAACGCATGTCAAAAATGTTATAAATTGATTTGCATTTTAATGAGGGAAATAAGTATTTGACCCCTCTGCAAAACATGACTTAGTACTTGGTGGCAAAACCCTTGTTGGCAATCACAGATGTCAGACGTTTCTTGTAGTTGGCCACCAGGAGGGATTTTGTCCCACTCCTCTTTGCAGATCTTCTCCAAGTCATTAAGGTTTCGAGGCTGACGTTTGGCAACTCGAACCTTCAGCTCCCTCCACAGATTTTCTATGGGATTAAGGTCTGGAGACTGGCTAGGCAACTCCAGGACCTCAATGTGTTTCTTCTTGAGCCACTCCTTTGTTGCCTTGGCTGTGTGTTTTGGGTCATTGTCATGCTGGAATACCCATCCACGACCCATTTTCAATGCCCTGGCTGAGGGAAGGAGGTTCTCACCCAAGATTTGACGGTACATGGCCCCATCCATCGTCCCTTTGATGCGGTGAAGTTGTCCTGTCCCCTTAGCAGAAAAACACCCCCAAAGCATAATGTTTCCACCTCCATGTTTGATGGTGGGGATGGTGTTCTTGGGGTCATAGGCAGCATTCCTCCTCCTCCAAACACGGCAAGTTGAGTTGATGCCAAAGAGCTCAATTTTGGTCTCATCTGACCACAACACTTTCACCCAGTTCTCCTCTGAATCATTCAGATGTTCATTGGCAAACTTCAGACGGCCCTGTATATGTGCTTTCTTGAGCAGGGGGACCTTGCGGGCGCTGCGGGATTTCAGTCCTTCACGGCGTAGTGTGTTACCAATTGTTTTCTTGGTGACTATGGTCCCAGCTGCCTTGAGATCATTGACAAAATCCTCCCGTGTAGTTCTGGGCTGATTCCTCACCGTTCTCATGATCATTGCAACTCCACAAGGTGAGATCTTGCATGGAGCCCCAGGCCGAGGGAGATTGACAGTTCTTTTGTGTTTCTTCCATTTGCGAATAATCGCACCAACTGTTGTCACCTTCTCACCAAGCTGCTTGGCGATGGTCTTGTAGCCCATTCCAGCCTTGTGTAGGTCTACAATCTAGTCCCTGACATCCTTGGAGAGCTCTTTGGTCTTGGCCATGGTGGAGAGTTTGGAATCTGATTGATTGATTGCTTCTGTGGACAGGGGTCTTTTATACAGGTAACAAACTGAGATTAGAGCACTCCCTTTAAGAGTGTGCTCCTGGATCACGTGACCCTTGAACGAGATGGCCGCATGAACTAGGAGCTCCGCACAAGTAGTTTCAAATTCCTAAATCTTACCTCCACTTCAAGTTTAAACTCATTTAGCTTTAGTCAAAAAGTCATGGCGGCTTCAAAAGGCAACACTACAGGGGACATTTTTACCCGGACTCGAGCACTAGCGACGGAAAAAGCCTCCAAGAAGCAGCTAGCTTCAGAAAAAGCTAGCGCCATTAGCCAGGAGAAAGAGGACCCGTCCCCCCCCGAGGCCCAACGAATGCCAACCTCGCACTCTGTCGAAGACATCTTTTCTGAGCTGAGATCCCAACGTACAGAACTCAACACTAAACTAGATGCCATTAACGCTCAGCTCAGTGCGATAGGGGGCAAGGTGACAATCCTGGAAAATGCCTTGCCTGACATAAACAACAAGATAACCATAAACGCGGGGCGCCTGGACGAGGCAGAGGGGCGAATCCTATCCACGGAAAACTTATTGACAGACGCCATGGAAACAATAGCATATGCTAAAAAAAAAATAGAGCAGCTGGAAGAGAAAACAGAGGACCTGGAAAACAGGGGGCGAAGGAATAATTGTGTTCTATTAAATCTGGGCGAAAAAGAAGAGGGAAACATGCCACTGATCCGCTACCTGCAAGACAAACTTCCCGAGTGGCTCCACCTGTCCACCGACAGACCCATAGAACTCGAGAGAGCTCACCGAGCACTGAGGCCCCCACCAGCAGCCAGACAACCACCGCGCCCAATCACCATACGTTTCCTGAGATTCACCGACAAGGAACGAGTCCTACAGGCGGCGAAAACCAACACCATCACAGTGGGAAACGCCAAACTCACCTTACTCCAGGACCTGTCAGCTGGAATACGCCGAAAGCGCCGAGAGTTTGACGAGGTGAAGAAATGCTCCATTGACCGAGGCATCTTTAGGGGATTCAAATACCCAAACGAGCTCAGGATTCTTCACCAAGGAGCCCTGCGACACTTCAAAACTCCCGAAGAGGCAAAACGTTTTTTGAAAGACAACCCCGGTCAATGAGAAATGGACCATTGACTTAATGCGATTACTGTTATTACTAAAGGAGGTAAGACAACATATAGCCGATATCCAAAGACCCTCCGCCCTGCTAAATTTCATTATAGCCGTCCAATCTATATTTATGTTCCTTTAGCTGAGAGGGATAGGCCCCATATTATAACTTAGGCGTACTGTATGTAGGCTGGGCTACTGATTTTATTTTCTCCCTTTCTTAATGTGGTCTGGACGAGGGCTACGTTGTCAGTTACTCAATGCGGGCGGAGAGGATGAGGCATTTCTTTGGTGGGGAGGGGGAGATGTTGTGCGTTGCTAACTGTTCCCGGTCTTTTTTTTTTTGTTGGAACACAGAATTGTGACTGAGCGGGTAGGTAATAGATCCAACGGGATATGTCGAGTTGTTTGGGAACTCGGCTGGGGTGTTCAGAGATTGTTCTTTTATGTAAACCATTTATTTTCCTTTTATGTGAACGCAGCTGTAATTACGATCCACCTTTACCCAGAGATGACTTGCACTAAAGTTCGATTACTGTTCGATGACGATGACTAGTACCTTCAATCTATTGACATGGAACTGCCACGGTCTAGGCCATGCAATACAACGGAAAAAGATACTATGTGCTCTAAAAAAGGAAAAAGCAGACATCGCGCTATTGCAAGAGACACACCTCTGTGATGCTGAACATGCCAAACTCCGCAGAGCTTGGGTGGGACAGGTGTATTTCTCATCTTTCAAATCCAACAGTAGAGGTACAGCAATACTTATCCATAAGAATGTTCCATTCATAATTGACAAAAACATATCTGATCCGGAGGGGAGATTTATCTTGATAACTGGGTCACTGTATGGGCAACCAATTACTATCTTAAACATATACGCCCCTAACACAGATACTCCTGCTTTTATGTCGAAAATGATAACTCTGTTCAATGAGCACTGTGTCTCCTTTGGAGTGTTGGCCGGAGATTTTAATTGTACCCTGAACCCAACCCTAGACAAATCATCTCAAATCACCACCACAAATCCTAGATCTGCAAAGATGTTGAACTCTCTTACTAAAGAGATGGGACTGATAGATATCTGGAGAGAGACTAATAGCTCAGCTATGGACTATACATACTACTCTAATGTCCATAACACCTACTCCCGTATAGATTACATTTTTATCCCAAAGAGTTTCATAAATTCAGCCACGTGTACAATCGGACCCATAGCGCTTTCGGATCACGCCTTTGTCCACCTCCGCTTTGACCTCTGCAAAAACATCCCGAGATCAAAGAGCTGGAAATTCAACACCTCCATGCTATCAAACGAAGCATTCCATACATTGGTAACTACATGGATAGACAACTACACACAAGACAACAAAGATTCTCCTGTTTCTCCGGCCACAATGTGGGACGCTGCTAAAGCCACACTAAGAGGTCATCTAATTGCATATGCTTCCTCTAAGAAAAAAGCAATGGAAGCACACAGGCTAGATCTGGAGAGGGAGCTGGAACGCTGTGAAAAAGTACATAAACAATCCCCAGACAGCACCTCCTGGAGTCAACTTAAAGCAGCCAAAGCCAAACTGAATTTGGACTATACTCGGGAGATTAAAAAAAAAGTTTTCTTTACTAAACAGAAATACCATGAGTATAGCAATAGGCCTAGTAGATTGCTTGCTTATCAATTAAAAAAAGAGCAGTCAGAGCGTACAATTATGGCTATCCGAACAGCAGAGGATGAGGTCACATATGATCCAAAAAAGATCAATTTAGCTTTTCATGATTTTTACTGCAAACTATATACCTCTGAGAGAAAACACACGGAGGCAGAACTCCACTCCTTCCTAGAGGGAATCTCGCTACCTAAACTATCAGAGACTGACCAAGAAGATCTCAACTCCCCCTTCACTCCTGAGGAGATCCTGGAGGCAATTACCTCCATGCCACCTAACAAGTCCCCAGGCCCAGATGGATTCCCCAGAGAGTTCTACAAAGCTTTTTGGCCCCAGCTTAGCCCTATTTTCATGCCAATGCTGGAGGATTTTTGCAAAAACGGAGTTCTCCCAGACTCAATGCACACAGCTCGCATTACAGTGTTGCTCAAAAAAGACAAGGATCCCCTATCCTGCTCCTCCTTCCGGCCCATAAGCTTGTTGGATTTCGACTACAAAATAATCACCAAATTGCTCGCCAAAAGACTAAACACTCTTCTTCCCAAAATAATAAAAGCGGACCAGACGGGATTTATTAGAGACAGATACTCTTCTGATAACATTCGCCGTCTTTTTGATATTATTGATCAAGTAAACGCACAGAAGACCCCTGTCCTGCTGGCTTCACTGGATGCTGAGAAGGCGTTCGACAGGATGGAGTGGAGCTTTCTGTTCTCAGTCTTAGAGAAGTTCAACATGGGCCCAAACTTTATTAAATGGATCAAATCACTATACTCTCATCCAAATGCCATGGTGACTACTAACGGACTGAACTCTGACAGATTCCCTTTGGGACGGGGCACAAGACAAGGGTGCTCGCTGTCCCCCCTGCTCTACTTGTTGGGGGCGGAGCCTCTGGCAGAATTGATAAGGAGCAATCCAAGTATTATGGGTGTTCCTGCAGGCGGCCTGCAGCACAAGATTTCGCTTTACGCGGATGATGTCTTGCTCTACATATCCAACCCTGAGAAATCCCTTCCTCCCATCTTAGATACAATTGCTCAGTATGGCACGTTTTCAGGTTATAAGATTAATTTTAACAAATCCACTGTCTGCCCTCTCAATATTATACTCACCAGTTCTATGAAGACACTATGCCCATTCCAATGGAAGACACAGGGGTTTCAATACCTTGGGATATTCATAACACCAGATCTGAACAGGCTTTTCAAAGAGAATTATCTTCCACTCCTGGATCAAATCAAGAACAACCTCCAAACCTGGATCTCCCTCCCAATTAGCTTAGTAGGAAGAATTAATGTAATCCGTATGAACATCCTCCCTAGACTGAACTATTTATTTCAGATGCTCCCATGCTATCTCCCAGCTTCCTTTTTCAAAACAATTAACCAAAGCATCACCAAATTTATATGGGGCAATAAAAAACCTAGGATCAAGCTTTCCACTCTATCGAAACCTGAATCTAAGGGTGGTCTTGCCCTTCCCTCCCTCCAATTGTACTACTGGTCTGCCCAAATCCGCAACATGCTAACATGGATCACAAACAGACAAGAGTCAACGTGGAGCCAGATAGAAGCCCAATCTTGTGGTTCATTGCCACTAAGCTCAACTATATTCATTGATAACTTTAGTGAAGTGGGCAACATAGCCAAAACATTTGTGATTTACAGTACCCTACGAGCGTGGAGAGACTGTAAGAAATACTTGGGCATCTCCTCCCAAATATGTTCTTACTCGCCTATAGTAGGCAACCCAGACTTGCCAAAAGCCCTGAGAGATGCCAACTTTAATCTTTGGCATACTCTAGGAATCAGGACCTTTTCAGACCTATTTCATCAGAAGACCACTACACTGAAATCCTTTCAAGAGCTCTGCAATGAATTCCATGTGCCAAGATCCCATTTTTTTAAATATCTACAAATTAGACATGTCATCTCCTCATTTACTTCCAAGAGGAGGTTTAGAACTCAGTTGAATGAAGTTGAAACCCTTCTTGTCACAGCACAATCCATTAAAGGCAAAATATCCTATATCTATAGACTCCTTTCTGAGAAAGGAGGATCCTCCTTTACTCCTTTGAAAATAATATGGGAAAAGGACCTTGGTCTGACTATCAGTGACGAGTTATGGGCGGAGGTTTGCGACAGGGTATACTGCTCCTCTACTAATGTAAAAATGAAATAATCTAATTACAAATTTTTGTACAAATTTTATTACACTCCCCTGAGACTCCATAAAATGAAAACAGACATTTCTCCTAATTGTAATAGATGTACCTCTGAAAGTGGAACCTATATGCATGTATTTTGGAGCTGCAGAGAGATTGCCAGATTTTGGCAATCTATACATACTGCTGCACAGAAAATACTAGATGTACAGTTTGATATGACCCCGTGTCTCTACCTTCTTAATGCCCAGCAGGACTTTGTTCTTGATCCTGACAGAGAAAATTTGCTCATGACCATTACATACTTTGCTAAGAAATGTATTCTCCTATTGTGGGCCTCTAATACTTCTCCTACATTTAAAATGTGGATTGACCAGATTGTTGACTTTCTCCCCCTTGAAAAGCTCACTTATGACCTCCACAAGAGACAGCCCAAGTTTGATAGACTCTGGTCTCCACTACTCAACTATATTTCAAATTGGACAGAGTGAATGGGGGAATCAGGGAGATGGGCAGATGCGTGTTGTGTAAGGTGCTGTAAAACCTAAAAACTAATTATTGGCTCGTCATCTCAGCTAAGGCTGGAAATAGCTAATAAGAACCTTGATAGTGCTGCTGCAAGTTCTATAATTAAAATGTTGTTATAATTATTATTTGTGTGTATGTATGTATGTATGTATGTATGTATGTATATATATGTATGTATATATATATACATATATAAAACAAATTTGTTTTTATTATTATTACTTTTGTAATTTTTTTTATTTATTTTTTTAATTCACATCTGTGAATGTGGAATGTGTTTGGTTGGTTGATTGAAAACTTAATAAAACTTTAAATAAATAAAAAATATAAAAAAAAAAGAGTGTGCTCCTAATCTCAGTTCGTTAACTGTATAAAAGACACCTGGGAGCCAGAAATCTTTCTGATTGAGAGGGGGTCAAATACTTATTTCCCTCATTGAAATGCAAATCAATTTATAACATTTTTTACATGTGTTTTTCTGGATTTTTTTGTTGTTATTCTGTCTCTCACTGTTCAAATAACCCTACCATTAAAATTATAGACTGATCATTTCTTTGTCAGTGGGCAAACATACAAAATCAGCAGGGAATTAAATACTTTTTTCCCTCACTGTATGGATTTGACGTTTAAAAAGCATATAGATAAACTGGTTAAGAAGTTGGCTTTTTCTACAGAAACAGATTGTGCTAAGTAGTAGGAAGCAGAATATTCAGTCAACCTTTTTATCTGTTCTTGATTATGGTGATATTATTTATCGAAGTGCAGCTGCTACTCTTAAACATTTGGATGCCATCTACCATAGTGCCCCACGTGTTGTTACAGGTGACAGTTTTGATACTCATCACTGCATCCTGTATCAAAAGGTTGGCTGGACTTCACTGAGGACCCGTAGATCTCTATTTTGCTCCATTTTTGTTTACAAGAACCTACTTCATAAAGGTCTGTCTTATCTAACTGTGCTGTTGAAGCATAGACAGCTGAGTTCCAAATACATTTAATCTTGATGTTCTGGTGCGGTTCGGGTAATAAAATAAATTAATTGGGGATGTATTTGTGCAGGAATGTAACTGTTTTTCTGGGTGATTTGTCATGTTATACACTGCTCAAAAAAATAAAAGGAACACTTAAACAACACAATGTAACTCCAAGTCAATCACACTTCTGTGAAATCAAACTGTCCACTTAGGAAGCAACACTGATTGACAATACATTTCACATGCTGTTGTCCAAATGGAATAGACAACAGGTGGAAATTATAGGCAATTAGCAAGACACCCACAATAAAGGACCGGTTTTGCAGTTGGTGACCACAGACCACTTCTCAGTTCCTATGCTTCCTGGCTGATGTTTTGGTCACTTTTGAATGCTGCCTGTGCTTTCACTCTAGTGGTAGCATGAGACGGAGTCTACAACCCACACAAGTGGCTCAGGTAGTGCAGCTCATCCAGGATGGCACATCAATGCGAGCTGTGGGAAGAAGGTTTGCTGTGTCTGTCAGTGTAGTGTCCAGAGCATGGAGGCGCTACCAGGAGACAGGCCAGTACATCAGGAGACATGGAGGAGGCCGTAGGAGGGCAACAACCCAGCAGCAGGACTGCTACCTCCGCCTTTGTGCAAGGAGGAGCAGGAGGAGCACTGCCAGAGCCCTGCAAAATGACCTCCAGCAGGCCACAAATGTGCATGTGTCTGCTCAAACGGTCAGAAACAGACTCCATGAGGGTGGTATGAGGGCCCGACGTCCACAGGTGGGGGTTGTGCTTACAGCCCAACACCCTATAGGACGTTTGGCATTTGCCAGAGAACACCAAGATTGGCAAATTCGCCACTGGCACCCTGTGCTCTTCACAGATTAAAGCAGGTTCACACTGAGCACGTGACAGACGTGACAGAGTCTGGAGACGCCGTGGAGAACGTTCTGCTGCCTGCAACATCCTCCAGCATGACCGGTTTGGCGGTGGGTCAGTCATGGTGTGGGGTGGCATTTCTTTGGGGGGCCGCACAGCCCTCCATGTGCTCGCCAGAGGTAGCCTGACTGCCATTAGGTACCGAGATGAGATCCTCAGACCCCTTGTGAGACCATATGCTGGTGCGGTTGGCCCTGGGTTCCTCCTAATGCAAGACAATGCTAGACCTCATGTGGCTGGAGTGTGTCAGCAGTTCCTGCAAGAGAAAGGCATTGATGCTATGGACTGGCCCGCCTGTTCCCCAGACCTGAATCCAATTGAGCACATCTGGGACATCATGTCTCGCTCCATCCACCAACGCCACGTTGCACCACAGACTGTCCAGGAGTTGGCAGATGCTTTAGTCCAGATCTGGGAGGAGATCCCTCAGGAGACCATCCGCCACCTCATCAGGAGCATGCCCAGACGTTGTAGGGAGGTCATACAGGCACTTGGAGGCCACACACACTACTGAGTCTCATTTTGACTTGTTTTAAGGACATTACATCAAAGTTGGATAAGCCTGTAGTGTGGTTTTCCACTTTAATTTTGAGTCTGACTCCAAATCCAGACCTCCATGGGTTGATAAATTTGATTTCCATTGATAATATTTGTGTGATTTTGTTGTCAGCACATTCAACTATGTAAAGAAAAAAGTATTTAATAAGATTATTTCATTCTTTCAGATCTAGGATGTGTTATTTTAGTGTTCCCTTTATTTTTTTGAGCAGTGTATTTGTGCTTCACATGACTGTGTTTTTGTATTTTAATATAAATTAGTAACCAAAAAAAGTGTTAAACAAATCAACATATATTTTAGATTTTAGATTCTTCAAAGTAGCCACCATTTGCCTTGATGACAGCTTTGCACACTCTTGGCATTCTCTCAACCAGCTTCACCTGGAATGCTTGTCCAACAGTCTTGAAGGAGTTCCCACATATTGTTGAAAAAGAAATGATAGTCCCACTAAGCGCAAAAAAGATGGGATGATGTTTCGCTGCAGAATGCTGTGATAGCCATGCTGGTTAAGTGTACCTTGAATTCTAAAAAGATCACCAACAGTGTCACCAGAAAAGCACCCCCACATCATCACACCTCCTCCTCCATGCTTCACAGTGGGAACCACACATGCAGAGATAATCCTTTCACCTACTCTGCGTCTCACAAAGACAAGGCGGTTGGAGCCAAAAATCTCAAATTTGGACTCAACAGACCAAAAGACAGATTTCCACCAGCCTAATGTCCATTGCTCGTGTTTCTTGGCCCAAGCAAGTCTCTTCTTATTATTGATGTCCTTTAGTAGTGGTTTCTTTGCAGCAATTCGACCATGAAGGCCTGATTCACGCAGTCTCCTCTGAACAGTTGATGTTGAGATGTGTCTGTTACTTGAACTCTGTGAAGCATTTATTTGGGCTGCAATTTCTTAGGCTGGTAACTCTCATGAACTTATCCTCTGCAGCATAGGTAACTCTGGGTCTTCCTTTCCTGTGGCGGTCCGAGAGCCAGTTTCATCATAGCCCTTGATGGTTTTTGCGACTGCACTTGAAGAAACTTTCAAAGTTCTTGAAATGTTCCAGATTGACTGACCTTCATATATTAAGGTATTGATGGACTGTCTTTCTCTTTGCTTATTTGAGCTGTTCTTGCCATAATATGGACTTGGTCTGTGCCTTGTCACCCTCGCTCGTCCTCGATTCCAACTCGCCTCCGAGGAATCTCGGAAACCCCCAAAGTCTACATGTCCGAGTGAACCCTATGTCACTCGAGTTCTCTTGGGAATCACAGAGGGCTGCCGACTCGCCTCCTTCAGAGCCCATGCAACTGGGCTGGGCTAGATTGTCTCCTGCTGAGCGCTTACGCAGACTTAACACCCAGAGCTGTCTATATTGTGGAGCTACGGGACATTTCTTAGCTAACTGCACATTAAAAACCCAGGCTCATCAAGTTGGTACGAGTACGCTGGTGAGCCGTTCGGGGAGTTTCCCACCTTCCATTGCTCGTAGCCCTCTTCATGCTACCCTGTTGTGGGGTGACCGTTCCTAATCTCTCTGCGTGCTCATTGACTCTGTGGCCGACGAGAGCTTAATGGACGCTACCCTGGTGTCAGAGCTGGGTATCCCAACACAACCCCTCTCCATTCCCATGGACATCAGAGCATTGGATGGGTGCTCTATTGGCAGAGTTACCCACACTACGTTTCGCATTGACCTGAGAGTGTCAGGCAATCACAGTGAGAGTATGCAGTTCCTGCCCATTGAATCTCCTCATGGGGTTCTCCTGGCTCCAGAGGCACAATCCTCTAATCGACTGGGCTACTGGTTCTATCCTGGGTTGGAGCCCGTTGTGCCATGCACATTGCCTGAAGTCGGCGCTGCCTGCCCCGGGACGTCTTCCTGCATGCTTGGGAAAAGCCTCGGACCTCTCCGCCGTTCCCACGGGATACCAGGATCTTCGGGAGGTTTTCAGCAAGACCCGTGCCACCTCGCTTCCTCTGCATCGGCCCTATGAGTGCGACCTTCTCCCGGGAACTACACCTCCTCTGGGGTGACTTTATTCCCTGTCGGGTTCGGAGACCAAAGCGATGGAAGGGTATATTGAGGACTCTCTCACTGCTGGGTATATGCGTCCCTCTTCCTCACCTGCTGGCGCAGGGTTCTTCTTTGTGGAGAAGAAGGACAAGATCCTATGTATCGACTACCGGGGTCTCAATTACATTACGGTTAGAAAACTGTACCCGCTACCACTCATCTCCTCAGCTTTCGAGCCTCTCCAGGGGGCGACCATCTTCTCCAAGTTGGACCTTCGGAACGCCTACCATCTGGTTCAGATGCGGGAAGGGGATGAGTGGAAGACTGTCTTTAACACGCTCCCGCAGTGTTCCAGGCCCTGGTCAATGATGTGCTCTGAGACATGTTGAACCGATTTGTGTTTGTCTACCTCGACGACATCCTCATCTATTCCCGGTCAGCTCAAGAGCACGTCCTCCATATCCGACAGCGTCTCCTGGAGAACCAGCTGTTCGTGAAGGCGGAGAAGTGTGAGTTCCATCGCACCACTATCTCCTTCCTTGGATACTTCATCTCAGCAGGGAGTGTTCGGATGGACCCTGACAAGGTGAGATCGGTGGTGGATTGACCTCAACCCACGTCCAGAGTGCAGCTGCAACATTTCCTGGGGTTTGCCAATTTCTACCGTCGTTTCATCCGGGGTTACAGCACCCTTGCTCCCCCATCTCTGCACTCACCTCTCCCAAGGTGCTGTTCATTTGGTCTCCATCAGCTGACCAGGCGTTCTCTGACCTCAAGCAGCGATTCACTACAGCCCCCATCTTAATCCATCCGGACCCGTCCCGTTAGTTTGTGGTGGAGGTCGACGCCTCGGATGTTGGAGTGGGGGCTGTCCTGTCCCAGTGCTCCGCCCAGGACCCAAAGCTGCATCCCTGCGCCTTCCTTTCCCATCGGCTTAACCCCGCCGAGAGGGATTACGACGTGGGAAATCGAGAATTACTCGCTGTCAAGATGGCGTTGGAGGAGTGGAGGCACTGGTTAGAAGGGGCGGTACAGTCATTTTTGGTATGAACGGACCATAATAACCTGGAATATCTCCGCACATCCAAGCGCCTCAACTCCAGGCAGGCGAGATGGGCCCTGTCATTCACTTGCTTCCATTTCACTATCTCCTACCGGCCGGTTTCCAAGAATGTGAAGCCTGACACACTCTCACGTCTGTACAGTCCCGCTACTAAACCCTCGGACCCCGAGATCATCCTCCCTCCGTCCTGTCTAGCGGCTGCTATTGTCTGGGGAATTGAGAGTCTGATCCGCAAGGCACAGTGTTCTCAGCCCTGGTGGGGGCCAGCTAACCGGATGTTTGTCCCGGACTCTACCCATGTTCCTGTTCTGAAATGGGCTCATTCCTCGAGATTCTGGCTCCCGTCGGACCTTGGAGTTCGTCTGACAACGTTTTTGGTGGCCCACCATGGTTCCTGATGTCTCTGCATTCTTTGCCACCTGTACTGTGTGTGCGCAAAAACGCTTATTGGGTCATCGGCCAGCCTTTCCTCTGGTTTTCATCCCCAGTCCAACGGCCAGTCAGAGCGAGCCAATCAGGACCTGGAGACTACTCTTCGCTGCCTCGTCTCCACCAATCCCACCACCTGGAGCCAGCAAATCATGAGGGTGGAATATTTTCGCAACACCCTTCCTGTTCTGCTACGGGTCTCTCGCCTTTTGAGTGTTCGCTGGTATATCAGCCCCCGCTCTTCCCGGAGCAAGAGGCAGAAGTCAGCACACCTTCTGCCCAGGTGTTCGTCCGTCGCTGTCGCCGTATCTGGAAGAGAGCCCGGGCCGCTCTTCTCAAGACCACCTCCAGGTACCGACGACAGGCGGACCGCCTGCTCCCCGCTACCGTCTTGGGCAGAGGGTATGGTTGTCCACTCGGGATCTGCCCCTCCGGGTGGAGTCCAGCAAACTTTCCCCCCATTTTATTGGTCCTTTCCCCATCTCTAAAGTTCTTAGCCCCTCTGCTGTTCATCTTCTGTTGCCCCGTACCATCCGTATACATCCCACTATTCATGTGTCCAGAATTAAACCTATGTCTCACAGCCCTTTGCACACTGGGGTATTGTACGTGTTACTTGCTTGGAAGACAAATTATTTTAGTGGATCACTTCAGTAAGAGGGAGGGAGGGAGAGTAGTGCACATTTTCTCAAAGTGGCAAGTTAGCCTATTAAACAAACTAGTTATTATTATTATGTCAGTCAGAGTACCGTCATGTGGAACTGGAATAGTACCAACTTTTTATTTTCCTTTTATGGGAAACCTGTGGTTGATCATTTTGGTCATGAAGTCAGTCTCATCCAAAACAGAGTTTTGTACCCGAGTATGTCACAACATAAATTAAGGTTGGGTTTATTTCAATGTCCAGAGCTGGCAGCACACAAGTAATCATCAATTCGGAGGGTAGTTGCACGCGACCCGATCATAATGTCCGTGGTAAATGTGGTTTAACCCTATGGGGCTAGTTAGGGAACATTGGGAAATTACACAATGTACATGGGACAATATGTTAAAATTCCAATAGCTCCAAATGTCAATGACTTAAAAACCAACTCTAAATGGTAGGAATTCCTATACAAATATTGAAAGCATTTAATGAGAACTAAAATGTCTGCAACATGAATATATTGTCTCATTTACATTGTGTAATTTATTGATGGTCCCTAACTAGCTAATTGGCTAACTCTTCCCACCTGCGAACACACACACGAGACACCCACATCAAACCACACCCCAGTCTGTGCTAGCAGGTAGTCTGTAGTGCCCTCTGTTAAGTATTTATGCATAGTCACTTTAACTCTACCCACATGTACATATTACCTCAACTACCTCAACTAGCCGGTGCCCCCGCACATTGACTCTGCAACGGTACCCCCCTGTATATATAGCCTCCCTACTGTCACTTTATTTTACTTCTGCTCTTTTTTTTCTCAACACTTTTTTTGTTGTTGTTTTATTTTTACTTTTTTTGTTTAAAATAAATGCACTGTTGGTTAAGGGCTGTAAGTAAGCATTTCACTGTAATATCTGCACCTGTTGTATTCGGCGCATGTGACCAATAAAATTTGATTTGATTTGATTTGAAACCAACTCACGTTTTAATTCAGTCATGTCCACTAGCATTTTTTTATTAACCAAATCTAAAACTAGCATGCCATTTTAGATCCATAGGACCCATGGGGTATGGACCCGTGTCATCCATACTAGTGAACTTTTGCTTAAACCGGATGTTTAGCCCCTTGGCTTAAAATGCTAGCTGTTAGCTTTTTTCATTGGCAAACATGGCACAATTAGCCACTATGCAAACACGACCAGTTGAGCACCATGATTATGACCTTTCACAAATTCCGTATCAGCCAATTAAAATCGTAGACATAGTTGGACGTGATCCAAACCTTATTCATGAAAGCGTCCTTAACAGAAGTCCAACGGCAATCAAAGAAACAAGATCACATGAATTTGACTGGTCAAATAGCTCACATAGTAGTGAGCCAAGGTCTACATAATTGTTGCAGATTGCTACAAGAGTTCGAACCTCACATTAGTAATTTTTTTTCTTTGAAATGTAGAATTACATTTAGAGTGTTAGTGTGTTGAGAAGGGAAGTGCAGCCAACACAGATAATGTTTTGAGATAGCAGTCTTGAACAAATATATGCATTGTCAACCGAAAAAGTAGAGCCAAGTTTTTGCAATCACAAAAAATCTCCTCACATCAACCCTCAGCGAGTCTGGATTGGCAGATATAGCAAATGCACGCGCCCACAGAACAGTCTTTTGAGGGAGGGTGTGAGAGAGACATCCACACGATCCGCCTTCCACACGTGCTGTGAGAAAAATTTTACAACGTGTTTTCGCAATCAGAACGATTTGGAACTATTTCAAGCTAGGAAGATTTTTAAATGATAGGGGACCCCTAGCGGCCCGGGGGGCCCTAAGTGACCCCTTATGTTGCTTATGCCTGGAGCCGGCCCTGCTGCTGTCTGTATAGAAATGGGCGTGCTGTAGGTTGATTCTGCTGGTTCGATTCACCCCGCGCATGACAATTCTCCTTGCATGTTTTGCTCTGATTATTTAGATGGGTGCAGCCAGCGGTCCCGTGTTAGTGGGCAAGTGGGCATGATTGTGGGCATGATTGAAATCCAAACCCAACCCTCAAATATCCAAGGACATTGGAGAAGTCATCAATTCCTTAAATCTCACAAATCTCAGTATTGGAAATACTGACCCAAGTTTTCCTACTTACACTTTAGTCCATTTTGTGAATAGAATTGATGTTTATGACTACTACCAATGCCACAAAGGCCATTTTCAACTTTTCAAGTTTTGTTTAGTTCCTCTTTAATAAATAATAAACAATACTGAAACATCTGAGTCTCTGAGGTGACATTGTGGATTTTCTTTTAAAGGCAGAAATTCTTCATCTCTGTCAGGCACCTATGCAGTTAGAATTACGATAAATTAAACTACCTTACATCCTCAAGGGAGTTATTAAAATGTGAATCACTGATTGCACCTAAATTAATGACTCTGCTGGTTCAAGTCTCATAGGAATTTATGTTTTAATCCTAAGAATAGTGAGGGTAATACATTTGCACTGAATGTTCTCAAGGATGTCCTGCAGTCTTTTACTGCTAGCGTAACACATAAATCTGATTGGTGGTTGAAATGTCTCGTACATCATCCAACCCTTGAGAGCAATAATGCTCACCATGACTGTATTTGAAATTCATTCTACTTACTTCAACATACTTTTCAATGCAACATGGAGAGATATTCTGAGGTGGTTTTTGGTGAGAATAAAATGCTGACTAACATTTGAAAGTATAATAGTATCATTTGTTGCAGTGATTTGTCAGAATATTATTAAATAAGATGATTTGTTGCCCACCGCCATCTTAGCAGGACATCAAAAAAACTCAGGATTTAGTCCAGAATGTCTAAAGGATATATTGGGTCCAGTTTGGACTGACAAATGTACATGCACCGTACGCTGCAGATCTACGCTTCTTTTATTTTGCATTCCACAATGAAATTCTGCAAGGTACAACAGGGCCGACGTTAAATGCCGACATCAAACACCTAAAGTTACGTGAGCATAAACAACCACCCAGCGAATGCAAACTATGCAGGACGAAACAGAAAAAATTGGATAAATAAAAAGGGATGACTTACTGTTGCAAGTTAGAGTAGTAGCATACACAAGGTGCAATTTCGATAATTTGGTTGTGCATCAGCAGTTTTCCTCTAATGTCATTCACCGATAGTTAGTCAATTAGCCCATGTCAGCTAGCATTTTCTAGATAGCTAAGCCTAAACTTGTTGTCATGGTCGAATTTCCGGGCCGAGGGGCCCCCATTGATTTTGTTAGTCAGTCTCACTCAGATATCATATTAAAAACTGCAAACATTTCTTTCCACCCTATGGCAAAATGTGTATTATTGCAGGAAATTAGCTGTAAAACAGCTTATTTTTCCTCTCCGCCCCATGGCAAAGTAGTAGTAGAACTGCATGAAATGAGTTATACAATTGCTAAATCTTCTCTCCGCACGATGGCAAAATGTGTAGAAATGCAGCAAACTTGCTTTAAAACTGCAACATTTTCTCTACACCGCATGGCAAAATGTGTAGAATTCCACTAAATTAACTTGATCAAAAATGTTTGATATGGGTACGCAGACCCGCGAGCAACTGCGGCCCCTCATGATGAGTTCAGATTTTTTGTGGCCCCCATCACCCCATCAAAGTTGCCCATCCCTGGTATAGGGGATGCATTTGTTACATACAGTACATCTCTGATCTTGTCAATATCAGATTTGTTCTAACTTACTGTGAAGTAAAATCATTATACTCCTCATCATAATAGTACATTACAGTATACACTCACCTGACAGTTTATTAGGTACACCCCCCGTTAACGAAAATGGATCACTCCTACAAACAGTGATTCACATGGCCGTGGCTTGTTATATAAAGCAGGCAGATAGATACTACTGCACTGTAGGAGCTAGGAACACAAGCATTTAGCTACACCCTCAATAACGTCTTCTAAATATGTGTATGTGACCAATAGAATTTGATTTGATTTGACAGGCATCGAGTTATTCAGTTACTGTTCGATTTAACTTTAGAATGGGCAAAACGAGTGACCTAACCGACTTTGAGCGTGGTATGATCGTTGGTGCAAGGTGCGCCGGATCCAGTGTCTCAGAAACGGCCGCCCTCCTGGGCTTTTCACTCACGACAGTGTCTAGGGTTTACCAAGAATGATGCGACAAAAAATAAATAATCCAGTCAGTGGCAGTCCTGTGGCCGAAAACAGCTCATTGATGAGAAGTTGAAGGAGAATGGCAAGAATCATGCAAGCTAACAGGCAAGCCACAAACAGACAAATAACGGCGCAATACAACATCTCGGAACACACAACTCGTCGATCCTTGTCACGGATGGGCTATTGCAGCAGACGACCACACCGGGTTCCGCTCCTACCAGCTAAAAACAAGAAGAAGAGGCTCCAGTGGGCACGCAAACACCAACACTGAACAATTGAGGAGTGGAAAAACATTGCCTGGAATATGACAGCGAGTTCAGTTTACTTGAGTGGCCTACGCAGTCCCCAGACCTCAACCCAATAGAGCATCTTTGGGATGAGATGGAAAGGGCTGTTCACAGTATTACAGTTTTTCTCCATTGGTTTGGCTCATTTCTTGAAACAGAAATTACATTCTCAAAACTACATGGACAAACCTCCAAACCACTTGGCAATTGTTCACAACAGAATTGAATTTGTCATTCATTTCATCAAATTGCAAATGTCTAAGTACATGTCTCAATGTCTCAGTACATCTTTGCAAATGATTAAGTACAGGTAGCCTACATTTAGCACAATTTCCAAGTGAATAGATCTTGTTGATCTAAACTGATTGTTGATTCTCAGTCTAATGGTTGTTCGCTCCAAAACGTGTCAGCGTCATTTCATTGTATAAGTCATCACATGCACAATAGTCTGTTCAATTGTCAAAATTAGTCAAGAACATAATACCATGAATACCATATATGAATCCCTTGGAACATTTGATAAATTTATTACAGCAATTGACAGTCAGGTGAAACTAGAACTTGACTAACGAAGGAGGAGTTTCACACATCTCAGATGACCAATCAAACAGTATGTTTAGTTACCTGACAGGTGCTGTCCATGACTGTGAATGCTGCCAAACATGTATGTAAAGAGCTTGACCATGCAGGACCAGTACAATTTCTGAACATGGAGGCACCTGGCCAAGTAAATGAACAAGGGCAACTGCCTGCTCGAGGAAGAGGAAGAAGAAGAGGAGGAGGAGGAGTAAGGGTGCGTGGTGGTGGAATAGGGGGAAGAGGCCGAGGAGCACGAAGACACCATGCTGTCCCGGATGAAATTCGGGCCACAATTATAGACCATGTCATCAAACAGGTATGTAGTCAGTCAATGATGGAATTATATGTTGTATAGGACAGGACACTGTGCATAGAGCAAGAAATATATTTATTTACATATTTACCTATTCATTTAGTGTGTGTGTGTGATAGGCCTACAGTAATATCTTACCTCAATGGGATGTTATGATACTAAAAATGACAAGAAAAACATTGGAGAAAATAAACTATGGAATAGTTTATTTTCTACAGTATTGATGATACAGTTTACAGTAGTATTCCAGTCACTGTGCAGTGATGCATTAGAATTGTGGTAAAGTTACTGTAAGTAAAACAACAATACAATTACATAGGTAACTCATTCTGTAAGGAATACATAAGGTATACATTACGAATGGAGTGTTGTCCTTTGACTTCTATATCTAGGATTGGACGACAACCTTGCACAGGTGGCAGAGGAAAACTTCTCAATGAACAACAAGAACAAGAGATCTGTAACATGGTGATGGCAAATAATGCCATCACATTGAGACAGATCCGCGCTGCAATCCTACAAGACAATGCCATATTCCAAAATGTCAACTCTATAAGCATCTCCACAATAGACCGGATATTGAAGAAGCATCAGATGACAATTAAGCAAATTTACAGGGTACCATTTGAGAGGAACTCTGATAGAGTGAAAGAGCTGCGGTACCAGTATGTACATGTAAGTCAGTTACTGGTTGTCCATCATTATAACATTTTTACAATTAAGCAGTGGTTCCCAAACTTTTTTGGCTTCAGTTCACTTTACCTGATTTGTGTATCCAGGTAATCCAGGTATTGAAGTATTTGATTTATCTGACTTCAACATTTCGCCTAAAAACTGCAGCTTACTGTATGATGCAATTATCATTATAATCCTTATTTTGAAGAATATAACATACAATAAGAAAAGGGGTCAAAGAGCTGCAATTAGTGCCTCCCATGTAAATCTATCTAATACTGTGGGTTTTACTGTAACATTTCAGTAAGTCTAGTCATTGATGATTTCCCCCCTCCCCTTTCTGTCAAATACCCCCTGTAGTACCTCTGCATAGGGGTACATGTACCCCAGGTTTGGAACCACTGGAGTAGTGGCCAGTAGTATATTGAACTTGTGGAGAACATAGAACATTCCTATGTAATTGTCTGTAACTGTAGTGTATGACTCTTATGTATGACTGATTTGATGTTTTCTTTTTTTACGCTATTGTAGAGAATAATGGCATTGGAAGGAAACGAGACCCATCACATCCTCGTGTTTGTGGATGAAGCTGGCTTCAACCTGGCCAAGGGCCGAAGACGTGGCCGTAATATTATTGGCCACCGGGCCATGGTGGATGTCCCAGGCCAGCGAGGGGGCAATATAACTATGTGTGCTGCCATATCGGAGAATGGTGTGGCCACTCACATCCCCAGTCTTGGCCCATACAATACACAGAAGCTCCTCATCTTCTTGGACCGCCTTCATGTTGATTTGATCCCTGAAAATGAGAGCGGTCTCGTAGGGCCTCACCTACCACAATATGTCATTGTATGGGAAAATGTGAATTTCCACCGTGGCCCGCTCATCAGGGCCTGGTTCACTACTCATCCAAGGATGGTCATGGTGTTCCTACCACCTTACTCTCCTTTCCTCAATCCTATTGAGGAGTATTTCTCCGCTTGGAGGTGGAGAGTGTATGAGCATCGGGCTCAAGATCAGAGGTCCCTGCTCCATGCAATGGACGCTGCGTGTGAGGATATTACAGCAGATCAGTGTAGGGGATGGTTGCGACATGCACGCCGTTTCTTCCCTCGTTGCATCGCAAGGGAGAATATACGCTGTGATGTGGACGAGAATCTGTGGCCAGACAGACAGCAGCGTGTGGATGGCCAGGAGGGTGAGGACAGCGACCAGTGAAGAACTGTTAGTTGTGAAACTCCAGCTTTATTTACAGCACTGTAGGCTGCATATAATTTATTGTTTTTTGTTTGTGTGTTTATATTACAGTATATTATGCTGTATACATTTTCTTTTTACTCTGATGTATGGAAGTTACTTTATGTGTGTGAATGATAATGGTTACAATTTCCTTGGCAGTATGAGTGCAATGTGTGATGTCAAACCTTGGAGGCTACTCTTACCCTAAAATCCTATTTATTTTTTTCAGTTTTATACACAATTGTATTCTGTTAGCTAGACAAAAAACAGTACAGTAACCATTGTCAATGAAGGACTGGGCTAAGACTGAAAGGTGGACATGAGGGATATTTCAATGGTCCTCTGCCATAGTGACAAAACATCTAAACATTTTGACTTGCAGTGCTTACACAATGCCAAAGGGACGAAGCATTTTGGGGCCACTGACTGTTTAAATGAGAAGGAAATTTAGTTTTGACACATGCGTGAACTGTTTTGGGAGAGGTATGAGCTTTTGCAGGTGAACCATGGTGTTGTGCCTATTAGGTTGGGTGGGGGACTCAGGTGCAGAGACGGACACACGGACAAAGAGAGTGAATTAGGATGTAGTTTATTCAACGTGTTTTGGCAGAGAGAAGCAGTTCTGGGTGGAGTAGCTTCAGGCCGGGGTAGGAGCTGAGTGGGGTAGAGAGCCAGTAGTCCTGAGAGCTGGATGACGAGGATATCAGGCAACAGAGGAGCAGGTTGCGGCGTGGGAATGGCAGGCAGGCAGGCAGCAGGAACAGACGGGATCTGGTCGAAGGAGAGACAGGTTACAAACGTGGCAGGAACAACAATAATACTGAGAGAGTACAACTAAACTGAGAGTGCTGTACGGGCCAAGTTACCACAGGTAGTGTAGGAACGAACTGGCGCTGGAGAGGTGTCCAGCCCGGGTAGATAACTGCTGCTTGATTGGTGACAATGAGCTGCAGCTTGATGTAACTGATCTTGTGAGAGAATGGCCACGCCCCCTGACCTAGATCCTCTGACTGCACAGCAGGGGGAGACAGACACAAACAACACACACAGGGGAAAAAAGGGAAAGGAAAACCAGCAGGAACAGGACCAACAGTGCCGGACCGTAACAGTACCCCCCCCTCAACGGGCGCCACCCGGCGACCCACCCGGCTTGTCAGGGTGGTCCCTATGGAAGTCAGCCACTAGCTGCGGATCCAGTATAAATCGTCGGGGAATCCAGGACCTCTCCTCGGGACCGTATCCCTCCCAGTCCACCAGGTACTGAAGCCCTCTACCACGCCTCCGGACGTCCAGCAGTCTCCGCACCGTGTAGGCTGGATGGTCGTCAATAATGCGCGGTGGCGGAGGGGGATCCACAGGCGGACACAAAGGGCTGGAGGAGACCAGCTTCAGCTGGGACACGTGAAATGTAGGATGGACTCTCATGGCCTGGGGAAGCTTCAACCGAACAGCCGAAGGGTTGATGATGGATTCGATCTCGAAAGGACCCAAATATCGGGGCGACAGCTTACGGGAGTCAGTGCGCAGGGGAATGTTGCTGGAGGAGAGCCAGACTCGCTGACCAGGCTGGAACTGTGGAGCGACTACCCTGTGCCTGTCCGCCACCCTCTTATTACGCTCTGCTGTCCGTAGAAGGGCCTCACGGGTGTCCACCCACACCTTGCGGCAGCGACGAAGGTTATCCTGAACTGACGGAACGGCTAACTCCCTTTCCTGAGACGGGAACAATGGCGGTTGGTACCCCAAAGCCGCCTCAAATGGTGAGAGGCCGGTGGCAGATGAGGTGAGGGAATTGTGGGCATATTCGACCCACGGGAGATGTTTGGCCCAGGTGGACGGGTTCTGGGATGTCACACAGCGTAGAGCAGCCTCCAGGTCCTGATTGGTCCTCTCAGTCTGGCCATTGGACTGGGGATGGAAACCTGATGAGAGACTGACAGAGGCACCCAGAGCCGAACAAAACTCCTTCCATACCCGAGAAATAAACTGTGGACCTCTATCGGACACTATGTCCACAGGTATTCCATGGGGACGGAATACATGTAGGACAAAGAGGTCGGCTGTCTCACTGGCAGATGGTAATTTTGGTAATGCAACAAAATGGGCAGATTTAGAGAATCTGTCCACGATGGTGAGTATGGTGTCATTACCCTCAGACATAGGAAGTCCAGTGACGAAGTCCAAGCCCACGTGAGACCAAGGACGACTCGGGACTGGGAGAGGCCGCAGCAGGCCCGAAGGAGCCCTGTGGGAAGCCTTATTTTGGGCACAGATGGAACAGGCCGCCACGTACTCCCGGACGTCAGCCTCGGCGGATGGCCACCAAAAGTGCCTCTTCAGTAGCGATAGTGTTCGTTTCATACCAGGGTGGCAGGAGAAGCGTGAGGTGTGGATCCAGTTGAGCACTTGCGGCCGCACGGCTGCGGGAACATAGAGAAGGTCGGGGGGGCCATCGGCCGGTCCAGGTTCCAACTCTTGTGCCGATCGGACGAGGGACTCGATTTCCCAATGAACAGCCGCCACCAAACAGGAAGCGGGCAGAACAGATTCAGGATTGCTGGAGTCTTCATTGTCTGTAAACTGGCGAGAGAGAGCATCAGGCTTGACATTACGTGTGCCAGGACGATATGTTAAAATAAACTTGAACCTGCTGAAGAACAGAGCCCATCTGGCCTGACGGGAGTTCAGCCTCTTGGACGACTGGATGTAAGCCAGGTTCTTGTGGTCTGTCCAGACTATGAAGGGTTGCTCTGCTCCGTCTAGCCAGTGCCTCCATTCCTCCAACGCCAACTTGACAGCAAGCAACTCCCGGTTACCCACGTCGTAGTTCTTCTCAGCAGGGGTCAATCTCCTGGAGAAAAAAGCCACAGGATGGAGCTTCTGGTCCGTGGGGGAACGTTGTGACAGGACAGCCCCCACCCCCGAATCCGAGGCGTCCACTTCCACAATAAACTGCAAACTAGTGTCTGGATGAATAAGAACAGGTGAGGTGGTGAACAGTTCCTTCAAAGTACTCACGGCTGACTCGGCCTCAGGCGTCCACAGGAATGGCACCTTAGGGGAGGTGAGCTTGGTCAGGGGGGCAACCACTCGGCTGAAACCCCTGATGAAGCGGCGGTAGAAGTTGGCGAAGCCCAGGAAGCGTTGTAGCTGCTTCCGAGACGTGGGTGTGGGCCACTCCACAACCGCTCTGATCTTGTCAGGGTCTGGTGACACTTGTCCCCGCTCGATAATAAAGCCCAAAAAGGGGACGGACTGCCGGTGGAACTCACATTTTTCTGCTTTCACATACAGTTTGTTTTCCATGAGGCGTTGGAGAACCAGACGGACGTGGGAGACGTGTTCATCCTGTGACTTAGAGAATATAAGAATGTCATCCAAATAGACAAACACATAACGGTGTAGAAAATCCCTCAACACATCGTTAACCATGGCCTGAAACACTGCTGGGGCGTTAGTGAGACCGAATGGCATGACTAGGTATTCAAAGTGTCCGAGAGGGGTATTGAACCCAGTCTTCCATTCGTCTCCCTGCCTGATCCTAACGAGGTGGTAAGCGTTCCGTAGATCGAGTTTGGTAAACACAGTGGCACCATGAAGGGAGTCAAATGCTGAGTTGATGAGAGGCAGGGGGTATGTATTTCTGACTGTGATGTTATTTAGTCCTCTGTAGTCAATGCAGGGGCGTAATGTTTTGTCCTTCTTCTCTACAAAAAAGAACCCAGCACCAACAGCGGACGATGAGGGACGAATGATGCCAGAGGTTAGGGAGTCGCCTATGTAGGTTTCCATAGCTTCTCTCTCCGGACGGGACAGATTGAAAAGCCGACTGGACGGCAAAGGGGCTCCAGGAAGTAACTCAATAGCGCAATCGTATGGCCTATGAGGTGGTAATGAAAGTGCCTTGGACTTACTGAATACCTCGGCCAGGTCCAGGTACTCCTCAGGGACTGAAGAGAGGTCTGGAGTTTTGACAGGGGAATCAGGGGAGCCGACCGAGGGCGGAATAGCCGACCCAAGGCAAACAGAATGGCAGTGAGTGCTCCAACTGTGTATCTTGTGGTTTTGCCAATCAATATGGGGGTTGTGAAGGCTAAGCCAGGGGAAACCGAGGATAAGGGGGGAGGCCGAGGAGGAGACTACTTTAAACTGGATGGTTTCTTTGTGATTGCCGGACAGCATGAGAGAAACGGGGACAGTTTGGTGGGTGATGTTGGCAAACTGATGGCCGTCAATAGCGGTTACTGTTATAGGCTTAGGCAGGGGCTTAACAGGGATCTCAGCCTGAGTGACCAGGTTAGCGTCAATGAAACTATCCTCAGCACCAGAGTCGATGAGAGCAGCTAGTGGGAGAGACAGATTCCTGAACTGGACTGTAACTGGGATCACTAGACGGGGTGTTGTGGGCATTGAGTCAGGTATAGCACTCGCAAGTACGCCCACTTTTACCTGCGAGCTTGGTCTTTTGGGCGAACCGGACAGTTAACCAGGAAATGAGTGCGGTCCCCACAGTACATGCACTCACCAGCCCGTATGCGCCGTTCCTTTTCGACATGGGACAGACGAGCACGGCCCAGCTGCATGGGCTCGTCTAGTTCCGTGGAGGGATCCGCTGAGGTGTGTGGGCGGTGTCCGAGTGGTGGTGTTACTCGGGCTGCAGAAAGCGAGGGAGCCCCGTTAGAGGTGTGGACCCGACCGCCCCTCTCCTGTCTCCTCTCCCGTAGCCTGTTGTCTATTCGTGTAGCAAGGGAAACGAGAACATGAAGGTTAGCAGGCTCATCACGAACAGCTAGTTCATTCTTAATCGTGTCACTTAGACCGTTAACAAACGCTCCCTGAAGAGCTTCGTCGTTCCACTTGGAATCGGCTGCCAAGGTCCAAAATTCAATGGTGTATTCAGCCACGCTACCCGGGCCCTGTCGTAGCTTCAATAGTCTCTTTGTGGCGGTCCCGGCATGGTCCGGGTGATCAAACACAACTTTCAATTGAGAGGAAAAATCGTCAAACGACAGGCTGGCAATCTGCTGAGTAGAACAAGCCGCTTCTGCCCAAAGCAAAGCTTTGCCCCTCATTAACCCCAGTGCGTAATGTACCTTGGAGGATTCCGTGGAGAAAGACAGGGGCTTCTGTTGGAACACCAAGCGGCACTGAAGCAGGAAACCACGGCATTTGTTCAGGTCCCCGGCGAAAGGTTCGGGTGCGGTTGTAGGGGGTTCCCGAAAGGCAGGAGCGGAAGCCGAGCCTGGAGCCACTGTAGGAGGAACAGGCGGAGGAGAAGCAGAGGGAGGAAGGGTAGTGAGTGTTACCAGGTTAGCTACCTGAGAGGTGAGATGAGATACTTGATCCAACAACTGCTGGTTGTTATCCAATAGAGTCCGGATGAGTTGGTCGTGTTGTCCCAATAGCGTTCCCTGTGAATGGAGGGCGTGTTGTACGCCATCACCCATTGTTTCATGTGGCATCTCTGCTGAGTCCATGTTTGGCCAGTTCGTTCTATTAGGTTGGGTGGGGGACTCAGGTGCAGAGACGGACACACGGACAAAGAGAGTGAATTAGGATGTAGTTTATTCAACGTGTTTTGGCAGAGAGAAGCAGTTCTGGGTGGAGTAGCTTCAGGCCGGGGTAGGAGCTGAGTGGGGTAGAGAGCCAGTAGTCCTGAGAGCTGGATGACGAGGATATCAGGCAACAGAGGAGCAGGTTGCGGCGTGGGAATGGCAGGCAGGCAGGCAGCAGGAACAGACGGGATCTGGTCGAAGGAGAGACAGGTTACAAACGTGGCAGGAACAACAATAATACTGAGAGAGTACAACTAAACTGAGAGTGCTGTACGGGCCAAGTTACCACAGGTAGTGTAGGAACGAACTGGCGCTGGAGAGGTGTCCAGCCCGGGTAGATAACTGCTGCTTGATTGGTGACAATGAGCTGCAGCTTGATGTAACTGATCTTGTGAGAGAATGGCCACGCCCCCTGACCTAGATCCTCTGACTGCACAGCAGGGGGAGACAGACACAAACAACACACACAGGGGAAAAAAGGGAAAGGAAAACCAGCAGGAACAGGACCAACAGTGCCGGACCGTAACAGTGCCGAACCATCCACGTTATTTTGGCTAAAGCACCAAGAGTGTTGAGAACGTCCGGTCTGTTTCAAGAAATGAGCCAAAGCAATTGAGAAGGATCTTTGCCATTTTCGTGGCACTGACTCCTTATATGGGAAAGGAATTTAGTTTTGAAGCATGAGTGAACAGTTTTAGGAGAGATATGAGCTTTTGCAAGTGAGCTATAGTGTTGTGCTGAACTGTAAGACTGTTTTGCCAAATGATCTTAGAGTTTTGAGAATGTAATTTCTGTTTCAAGAAATGAGCCAAACCAATGGAGAAAAACTGTAATGTATCACCGTCCAATCTGCAGTAACTGCGTGACGTTTCCGACACCTTGTAGAATGTCCCGAATAATTCAGGCTGTTCTGGAGGCAAAGGGGGGTCCAACCCAGGACTAGATGGGTGTACCTAACAAAACTGGCCAGTGAGTGTATATCATACTTTACAAACATAACATTTTGATTACGTAGTAGACAAACCAGTTTAAAATCTATAGGTTTACAACGGTTAAGTGATTATCAACTAAGAGCAGTCGGATGAAGTAATTAAAAAGAAAATCATATCAAAAGTAATGTGAGCATTGCATTGTGAAAAGCAATTACTTTATATGAACATGTATTGCAATGTGAAATATGTATTTCTAGATGAAAAAGTAACTGTATGAATTTGTGTATTGTGCTTGAAAATGTGCTTAGAGTTTAGAAACAACTGCCTTTTTCATGATATGTTTTGAGTTATTTACTAACCGTTGGGAAAATATACCACATATTTATGAAAATTGCACCAAAGTGATTGAAAAAACTGTATGATTGTTAAAATGTTTATCAATTGTAGCCCAGATAGCACTATGCCCGCAAGATGGCCTCAGATGTTTAATAAAATAAGGGCCCCATAAGTAATTAATGTCTCACAACATATTAAACTGTTAATTCCAGAAGGGGTAAAATGATGTGAGACATGAATGAAGTAAAGTCACTCATTCGCTTTGTTGCAATTTTCATAACTATGTTGTACATTTGCACATGGGGAAAAAATAAACATGTGCCCAAGAACACATACTGCCACTTTGTCATTCAGTGCAGTTTAATGTTTCAGATGTGACTAGCTTTTATATAACAAGTTATTGTTGGCATAATAGTCTCTTACCGGTACTTACTGGCTCCCAGCCATCGGCTTAGTACATCCAGGAACAGAGACCTTTTAACAGAGAGCAGACTTGAAGCACAACTGCATTGTCTGGAAGACTGCACCACAGTGAATTAGAATTCCTCAGACAGCACACTACTACACTCCACTTTATGATGTCACAGTGGTACCTTGCAACACTGGTACCCAACATTCTCAAACATCTTGGACAACACAACCAAACGTTCTACAATAACTTACATGCACAAATCAAATAGGAAGAAGGCTGCCATGAATTGGATGCTGAAGAACAACCTTCACAGAGCAAGATCAAAGGACTGGGAGGTAATAATACTCTGAGTAGGTGTTTGGGGCCTTGTGCTTGTCACGCCCTGACCTAGAGAACTCTTGTTGGTTGGGTCAGGGTGTGAGTTCAGTTTGAGATCTATGTTATTGTATTTCTATGTTTGATTCTAGTATTTGTATTTCTATGTTTGGCCGGGTGTGATTCCCAATCAGAGGCAGCTGTCGCTCGTTGTCTCTGATTGGGGATCATACTTAGGTAGCCTGGTTGCCTACCTTAGTTGTGGGATCTTGACTCTCGTTTGGCTTGTTGTGTTGTAGCCACTGTTTGAGCTTCACGGTTCGTTGTTTTGTTATTTTGTCAAGTGTTTATTCGTATTAATAAACATGTACGCATACCGCGCTGCACCTTGGTCTGACCCGTCTCTCAACGATCGTGACAGTGCTGAACAGGAAGTAAGACTCTTAAACTAGTTCCCTACATCTATATTTTTCATAGCTGTCTATTTACCACCACAAACCAATGCTGGCATTAAGATTGCACTGAATGAGTTGTACAAGGCCATAAATCAACAGGAAAACGCTCATCCAGATGCAGCGCTCCTAGTGGCCGGGGACTTTAATGCAGGGAAACTTAAATCCGTTCTACCTAATTTCTACCAGCATGTTAAATGTACAACCAGAGGAAAAAAAACTCTAGACCACCTTTACTCCACACACAGAGACGCATACAAAGCTCTCCCTCGCCCTCCATTTGGCAAATCTGACCATAACTCTATCCTACTGATTCCTGCATATAAGCAAAAACTAAAGCAGGAAGCACTAGTGACTCGGTTAATAAAAAAGTGGTCAGATGACGCAGATGCTAAGCTACAGGACTGTTTTGCTAGCACAGACTGGAACATGTTCCGGGATTCTTCAGACAGCATTGAGGAGTACACCACATCAGTCACTGGCTTCATCAATAAGTGCATCGATGATGTCATCCCCACAGTGACCGTACGTACATACCCCAACCAGAAGCCATGGATTACAGGAAACATCCGCACTGAGCTAAAGGGTAGAGCTGCCGCTTTCAAGGAACGGGACTCTAACCCGGAAGCTTATAAGAAATCCCGCTATGCCCTCCGACGAACCATCAAACAGGCAAAGAGTCAATACAGGACTAAGATTGAATCGTACAACACTGGCTCTGACGCTCGTCGGATGTGGCAGGGCTTGAAAACTATTACAGACTACAAAGGGAAGCACAGCCGTGAGCTGCCCAGTGACACAAGCCTACCAGACGAGCTAAACCACTTCTATGCTCGCTTCGAGGCAAGCAACACTGAAGCATGCATGAGAGCACCAGCTGTTCCGGATGACTATGTGATCACGCTCTCCGTAGCCGATGTGAGTAAGACTTTTAAGCAGGTCAACATTCACAAGGCCGCAGGGCCAGACGGATTACCAGGACGTGTACTCCGAGCATGTGCTGACCAACTGGCAAGTGTCTTCACTGACATTTTCAACATGTCCCTGACTGAGTCTGTAATACCAACATGTTTCAAGCAGACCACCATAGTCCCCGTGCCCACGGACTCTAAGATAACCTGCCTAAATGACTACCGACCCGTAGCACTGACGTCTGTAGCCATGAAGTGCTTTGAAAGGCTGGTCATGGCTCACATCAACAGCATTATCCCAGAAACCCTAGACCCACTCCAATTTGCATACCGCCCCAACAGACCCACAGATGATGCAATCTCTATTGCACTCCACACTGCCCTTTCCCACCTGGACAAGAGGAACACATACGTGAGAATGCTATTCATTGACTACAGCTCAGCATTCAACACCATAGTGCCCTCTAAGCTCATCACTAAGCTAAGGATCCTGGGACTAAACACCTCCCTCTGCAACTGGATCCTGGACTTCCTGACGGGCCGCCCCCAGGTGGTAAGGGTAGGTAACAACACATCTGCCACACTGATCCTCAACACGGGGGCCCCTCAGGGGTGCGTGCTCAGTCCCCTCCTGTACTCTCTGTTCACCCATGACTGCATGGCAAGGCACGACTCCAACACCATCATTAAGTTTGCCGACGACACAACAGTGGTAGGCCTGATCACCGACAACGATGAGACAGCCTATAGGGAGGAGGTCAGAGACCTGGCCGTGTGGTGCCAGGACAACAACCTCTCCCTCAACGTGACCAAGACAAAGGAGATGATTGTGGACTACAGGAAAAAAAAGAGGACTGAGCACGCCCCCATTCTCATCGACGGGGCTGTAGTGGAACAGGTTGAGAGCTTCAAGTTCCTTGGTGTCCACATCACCAACGAACTATCATGGTCCAAACACACCAAGACAGTTGTGAAGAGGGCACGACAAAGCCTATTCCCCCTCAGGAGACTGAAAAGATTTGGCATGGGTCCTCAGATCCTCAAGAGAGCATCCTGACTGGTTGCATCACCGCCTGGTATGGCAACTGCTTGGCCTCCGACCGCAAGGCACTACAGAGGGTAGTGCGTTCGGCCCAGTACATCACTGGGGCCAAGCTTCCTGCCATCCAGGACCTCTATACCAGGCGGTGTCAGAGGAAGGCCCTCAAAATTGTCAAAAACTCCAGCCACCCTAGTCATAGACTGTTCTCTCTGCTACCGCACGGCAAGCGGTACCGGAGTGCCAAATCTAGGTCCAAAAGACTTCTCAACAGCTTCTACCCCCAAGCCATAAGACTCCTGAACAGCTAATCATGGCTACCCGGACTATTTGCACTGCCCCCCCACCCCATCCTTTTTACGCTGCTGCTACTCTGTTAATTATTTATGCATAGTCACTTTAACTCTACCCACATGTACATATTACCTCAACTACCTCAACTAGCCGGTGCCCCCGCACATTGACTCTGCAACGGTACCCCCCTGTATATATAGCCTCCCTACTGTTATTTTATTTTACTTCTGCTCTTTTTTTTCTCAACACTTTTTTTGTTGTTGTTTTATTTTTACTTTTTTTGTTAAAAATAAATGCACTGTTGGTTAAGGGCTGTAAGTAAGCATTTCACTGTGATGTCTGCACCTGTTGTATTCGGCGCACGTGACCAATAACATTTGATTTGATTTGATTCAACTGTTTTCATTACCCTATTCTAGTGCTGAGCGATTAGTGCTTTTTGAGGTCGGTTCGGTTTGATTATAAAATAATAATCACTGTTTTCGATTTCGATAATTAAAAAAATACATTAAATATGCATTATGTGGGTTGAATGCTGTAACAACACAGAATAAAACAATTCATAAAAATCCCATGATGGTAGTGACTGCCCATTACTGTTTATCACTTATTAACCATCATTTATTCACATTACTTTATTTTAATAAAATATTTAAGTTATTGTGTATATTACATTTGTTTTATTTGATGACTTTATTATTTCATTCCAAGTCATCATCTCATCTCTATAGCGCTGCTGCCTATGCTGTCTGGCAAAATCACTATTTTAGTAGCTCTTCAAGGTAAATAAGGCATACTTTTATGACTGCCATCTATCAATCACTTAGAAAGATCATGTATTTTCTGGTAGAGATACAGTACCTCAGGAAGCAACTGCTCTCCTCTTGATCACTTCTTCGATGAGGTTTAACGGCGGTTGGCATCCAATAAATGTTGCATTACCGCCACCTACTAGACTGGAGTACAACTCCCTTATACTTTGCTTGAAAAAAAAAAGAGAATACCCTACCATCTAACACTACACAGACACAAAACATTTAAAAATAATAATAAATAACACCCCCCTACTCCACTATTTAAATGTATTTAGTCCTACCTCAGGCCAACAACCTGAAAGGATGGGACACCACCACTTAACACACCCTGTAACTCTTTTGACGTCAAGTCTTGCACACCCAAATACTTCTCACAACCTCAAGTTCCATCCCTGCAGTACAGTTGATTACCATTGCTATAAATACTATAATAATAATGTATGCATGCATGACTGTAAGTCGCTTTGGATAAAAGTGTCTGCTAAATGGCTTATTATTATTATTATTATTATATATTATTATTACTAAAAATCCAATCTTACTGAAACATATATCACCTGTTGGTTTATCCCTCTGTACTGGTGCAGATCTACTACTCACACCACTCCTCTCAGGATCCCTCCCCCTTGACCCATCTTCCTCTACTTTCTTCACTGCCTCAGCATATGACAACTTCCGCAGTACTCTAACCCTGGAAACCTCAACCTGCCTCTCTCGCACGGGACATTTCTGTTCCCCAGCCCCATGGGCACCCCTACAATTAACACATACTGCTACTTTCCCCAATGCGACACATTCCTTTGTCTCATGCCCTTCTGCACACTTCTCACACCTAGGAACCTCCGTCCTACACACTGCTGCCACATGCCCATAAGCTTGACACCTCTAACAACGTAACGTATTCGGCATAAAAGCTTGCACAGGATAACTTATATATCCTAACATCACTTTGTAGGGCAAAACTCAAAAGAACAGACAATGACTCTTCTGTTTCACCACTCACGCCACCCTGTTTGCGTCGCACCAAATGACGAGCATCACAAACACGGGGAATCTTCAGTTGGTCAACTTTTATATTTACCGCTACCCCAGTAATCACTCCTTTCAATGGCGCACTTTTCTTGAGAACAAAACAATTCACAGCTCTTGCCCCAAATCGTTTAACCTGCTCCCTCTGACCAGCAGAAACACAAACAATTATCACAAGACCACTTCTGGTTACTCTCACCGATTCCACAGCACCCAACTCTGTTTTCACCGACCCTGAAACCACAAATGGATCAGCCAAAAGGCAAGGGTCCACTTTTTCCAAAAAATTCACCCCTACTGTCACAGACTCATCTTCATCCTGACCCTCGGTGCAAGCCTCGGGCTCCGAGAACTTCACCACCCCTACCACCTCTGATACTTTGCCCTCATTCACTTCCATTTATCCTCCTGTCTTCAGCTCACTCTGCTTACACTTCCTACCATTCTTCTTTAAAAAACCATCTCACTTTTTTCCGCCATTTTTAACCAACTCAAGCTCACCCTCTTCCTCCCTCTCTCTCTTAGACCTCCTCTGCCTCTCTTTTCCCCTCCATTCTATCCTCCGTATTCCAAGTATACGTCTCCTTATGATATTACTGCACTTCTCCTGACATACATCTTGTTCTTGCCTTCTCAAGGGACACCATTTAACCGGCTGTCACAATCTCCGTACAATCAGCACCAACCCCTCGGGATGTAACGTTCAACAGTGCATCCCACTTTCCTCCTGTTGATCACGCATTCGTCTGTCTCTTTTACCTAGCAGACGTTAAAGAAACACAGACTGGACAAGTAGGCACACAATAGATTATGGTCATTGTAGTTAATTTCCACGTTTTCTGTGCTAAACTATGTAGAATATTGGCCTATTAGAAACTACAACTCCCGACTAAATCGCACATTTCTGGCTTGATTTGATTTATCTCTAAAGAAACTGCACAATGTGCGCATTGAATTGAGCTCACAGAAGAAAAGAAACGAACAAAATGGAATTCAAATCATTTTACAGAAGTTGGTAAATTAGTTGTTTAAAAACTGAAAAAAAAACTCAATTTCGGTTAATTGCTCAGCAAAGAAAATAAACAAATGAAATGGAATTCAAATAATTGAACCAAAGTTGGTCAATTAGTTGTTTAAAAATGGAAAAATAACCTCAATTTCGGTTAATCACTAAGCACTACCCTATTCTCACCTGCCTTGTTATTCTATAGGCTAGAGTGCAGATAGTTCACATGTACAACAACAAATCACAGAGGACCTGTTACCACACCCTATAGCCTTGGAAATATATCAACGCAACATGCAACAATTTCAAAGATTTTACTGAGTTAGTTCATATAAGGAAATCAGTCAATTGAAATAAATTCATTAGGCCCTAATCTATGGATTGCACGTGACCCACTTGGCAGCTAGGCCCACAGAGCCAGGCCCAGCCAATCAGAACTAGTTTTTCCCCACAAAAGGGCTTTATTACAGACAGAACCAACACCATGAAACATGAAACATGGGACCAACACCTTACATGTTGTGTTTATATTTTTGTTCAGTGTACTACAGTGACCATAGGTAGTAAGTAGGCTACAGTATAATGGATAGCTACCCATCTGGGACAGCGAGGGGAAATCGATGGCGTACACACAATTCAACGGCTCAGACATGAGATGTAGGTTGCAGGGACTCCAGACAATCATGGATTATAAAGGGTAAACCAAACAGGTCGCGGACACCGACGCCTTGCATCCAGCCCGCTTAGAGGAAAACACAGTGCTCACGAGTACTGTGAGCTCTCGTTCTCCATGGCCGACGTGGGTAAGACATTTAAGCATGTTAACCTTCACAAGGCTGCCGGCCCAGACGCCATCCCTAGCCGTGTCCTCAAAGCATGTGCAGACCAGCTGGTTGGAGTATTTACAGACAAATTCAATCGCTCCCTTTCCCAATCTGTTGTCCACCATTGTTCCTGTACCCAAGAAAGTAACTGAACTAAATTACTATCGCTTGGCACACTCACCTCTGTCATCACGAAGTGCTTTGAGAGGCTAGTTAAGGATCATATCACCTCCACCTTACCCGACGCCCTAGACCCACTATAATCTGCATACCGCCCCAACAGATCCACGGATGACACAATCGCCATCACACTACACACTGCCCTATCCCATCTGGACAAGAGGAATACCAATGTAAGAATGCTGTTCATCGACTACAGCTCAGCCTTCAACACCATAGTGCCCTCCAATCTCATCACTAAACTCAGGGCCCTGGGTTTGAACCCCGCCCTGTGCAACTGTGTCCTGGACTTCCTGACGGGCCTACCCCAGGTGGTGAATGTAGGCATCAACTCCTCCGGTATGCTGAACCTCAACACAGGGGCCCCACAAGTGTGCGCTCTCAGTCCCATCCTGTACTCTCTGTTCACCCTTGACTGTGTGGCCACGCACGTCTCCAACTCCATCAGCAAGTTTGCAGACGACACAACAGTGGTAGGCCTGATTACCAACAATGACAAGACAGCCTATGAAGTGAGGGCCCTGGCGAAATGGTGCCCGGAAAATAAGATCTACCTCAACGTCAACAAAACGAAGGAGCTGATCGTTGACGTCAGGAGACAGCAGAGGGAGCTGAAGGAGCAACCCTAGTCATTGGTGTCTCCATTACCCACAATATTAGACTTAAAAATAATCATCCAGCGATCATACATTGTTAACCAGGAGGCAGGGCAACCGACGTAAAGACTCATCTGAAGGGTGGGTGCTGGTTAAGGCTAAAACTGGCGAGCGTAGAGAGTATAGGGATATTATTATCCACGTCGGCACCAACAATGTTAGGATGAAACAGTCAGAGGTCACCAAGCGCAACATAGCTTCAGCGTGTAAATTAGCTAGAAAGATGTGTCGGCATCGAGTAAATGTCTCTGGCCCCCTCCCAGTTAAGGAGAGTAATGAGCTCTACAGCATTCTCACAACTCAATCACTGGTTGAAAACTGTTTTCTGCCCCTCCCAAAATATAGAATTTGTAGATAATTGTCCCTCTTTCTGGGACTCACCCACAAACAGGACCAAACATAGACATGGCTCTAACTCCTCTAGCTCCACAATGAGATAGTGCAGGCCAGGCAGAAGTTAGCCAGCCTGCCAGCTTAGTGGAGTCTGCCACTAGCACAGTCAGCTTATTCAGCTCAGCTATCCCCATTGAGACTGTGTCTGTGCCTCGATCTGGGTTGGGCAAAACTAAACATTGCGGTGTTCGCCTTAGCAATCTCACTGTAATAAAGACCTCCTCCATTCCTGTCATTATTGAAAGAGATTGTGATATCTCCCATCTCAAAATAGGGCTACTTAATGTTAGATCCCTCACTTCCAAGGCAGCCATAGTCAACAAACTAATCAATGAACTAATCACTGATCATAATCTTGATGTGATTGGCCTGATTGAAACATTGTTCAAGCCTCTCCTCCTGGTTATACTAGTGACCATATCCCCCGCACATCCCGCAAAGGCGGAGGTGTTGCTAACATTTACGACAGCAAATGTCAATTTACCCCCCAAAAAATGACTGTGTTTTCGCCTTTTGAGCTTCTAGTCAGGAAATCTATGCAGCCTACTCAATCACTTTTTATATCTACTGTTCACAGGCCTCCTGGGCCACATACAGCATTCCTCACTGAGCTCCCTGAGTTCCTATCGGACCTTGTAGTCATGGCAGATGATATTCAAATTTTTCGTGACTTTAATATTCACATGGAAAAGTCCACAGACCTACTCCAAAAGGCTTTCGGAGCCATCATTGACTCAGTGGGTTTTGTCCAAAGTCTCCGGACCTACTCCTTGCCACAGTCATACCCTGGATTTAGTTTTGTCCAGTGGAATAAATATTGTGGATCTAAATGTTTTTCCTCATAATCTTGGACTATCGGACCACCATCTAATTACGTTTGCAATCGCAACAAATAATCTGCTCTGACCACAACCAAGGATCATCAAAAGCCGTGCTATAAATTCTCGGAAAACACAAAGACTCCTAGATGCCCTTCCAGACTCCCTCCACCTACCCAAGGATGTCGGAGTACAAAGATCTTGGTTAACCACCTAACTGAGGATCTAAACTGAACCTTGCATAATACCCTAGATGCAGTCGCACCCCTAAAAACCCAAAACATTTTTCACAAGAAATTAGCTCCCTGGTATACAGAAAATACCTGAGCCCTGAAGTAAGCTTCCAGAAAATTGGAACGGAAATGGCGCTCCACCAAACTGGAAGACTTCCAACTAGCTTGGAAAGACAGTACAGTGCAATATCGAAGAGCCCTCACTGCTGCTCGATCATCCTATTTTTCCAACCTAATTGAGGAGAATAAGTATAGTCCAACATTTATTTTTGATACTGTCGCAAAGCACACTAAAAAGCAGCATTCCCCAAGAGAGGATGCCTTTCACTTCAGCCAAGATTAATTAATGAACTTCTTTGACGAAAAGATCATGATCATTAGAAAGCAAATTACGGAGTCCTCTTTGAATCTGCGTATTTCTCCAAAGCTCAGCTGTCCTGAGTCTGCACAGAACTGCCAGGACCTAGGATCAATGGAGGCACTCAAGTTTTTTATATCCTATATCTCTTGACACATTCATGAAAATAGTCATAGCCTCTAAACCTTCAAGCTGCATACTGGACCCTATTCCAACTAAACTACTGAAAGAGCTACTTTCTGTGCTTGGCCCTCCTATTTTCAACATAATAAATAGCTTCCTAACCTCTGGATGTGTAGCAACCTCACTAAAAGTGGCAGTAATAAAGCCTGTCTTGAAAAAGCCAAACGTTGACCCAGAAAATGTAAAAAACTATTGGCCTATATCAAATCTCCCATTACTCTCAACATTTTTTGAAAAAGCTGTTGCGCAGCAACTCACTGCCTTCCTGAAGGCAAATAATGTATATGAAATGCTTCATTCTGGTTTTAGACCCCATCACAGCACTGAGACTGCACTCGTGAAGGAGGTAAATTACCTTTTTAATGGTGTCAGACCAAGGCTCTGCATATGTCCTCATGCTCCTAGACCTTAGTGCTGCTTTTGACCCCATCGATCACCACATTCTTTTGGAGAGATTGGAAACCCTAATTGGTCTACACGGACAAGTTCTTCCTGGTTTAGATCTTCTCTGTCGTAAAATATATCAGTAAATCTCTGTGGATGGTTTGTCCTCAGTGTACGTCAAGGTTCCGTTTTAGGACCACTATTGTTTTCACTATATATTCTACCTCTTGGTGATGTCATTCGGAAACACAATGTCAACTTTCACTGCTATGCAGACGACATGCAATTGTACATTTCGATAAAAGATGGTGAAGCCCCAAAATTGCCTACTCTGGAAGTCTGTGTTTCAGACATAAGTAAGTGAATGGCGGCAAATATTTTACTTTTAAACTCGGATGAAACAGAGATGCTAGTTCTAGGTCCCAAGAAACAAAGAGATCTGCTGTTGGATCTGACAATTAATCTTGAGGGTTGTACAGTCGTCTCAAATAAAACTGTGAAGGACCTCGTCGTTACTCTCAACCCTGATTTCTCATTTGACTAACATATCAAGAATATTTCAAGGACAGCTTTTTTCCATCTTCATAACATTGCAAAAATATGAAACGTTTTAACCAAAAATGATGCAGAAAAGCGAATCCATGCTTTTGTCATTTCTAGATTAGACTCCGATAATGATCTACTCTCCGGCTACCTGGATAAAGCGAAGAAAAAAATCAGTTAGTGCTAAACACGGCTGCTAGAATCTTGACTAGAACCAACAAATTTCATCATATTCCTCCAGTGCTAGCCTCTCTACACTGGCTTCCTGTTAAGGCTAGGGCTGATTTCAAGGTTTTACTGCTAACCTACAAAGCATTACTGTCATGGATCCCCCCGGTACTGCTGCTTATTCCGTTCACCAGCTCCGGAGGTCTACGTCACCGGCCTTCTAGGCGTCACTGACCTGGTTCATTACCACCAACCTGGACTTTCTTGTCTCATTACGCACACCTGGTTCTCATTCCCCTTGTCTCATTACGCACACCTGGTTCTCATTCCCCCTCATATCATGTTCCAAGATGGCGTAGCAGTGCGGTCGCTTTTATTTTCGTCCTGTGTAAATATCCCGTTTCTTGTTTTTTTGTCTATATTTCTCAATTTTTTACTTTCATTCTTTAACTAAATATACTTTCCTGCAACCCGCCTCACCCAACGTGGAAAGGATTCTATTATTTCTTTATAACTTTCATCAAGAACCGTAAGCTGAAAATAGTGGCTACCTGTTATTAGTCACCGTTAGCGTCTTCACTATTGTCCGTGGCCTACACTATCCACCAGCCAGCTCTAGCTAGCCTGGACAATTCGTCGGCCAGTCTGCACAGCGTGCTATCGACCCAGCGTGCTATCGACCCAGAGCTTATTGGACTTTCTGCCGGAATCACTGGACCCTAGCGCCGGATCATCACAACCAGCTAGCTAGCTAGCTTCAACCTGTTGTTGGCTGATTACCATTACCATTGCCCTATAGCAAGCACCAGTTAGCCTTGAGCTAGCCTCAGGCCCATCTCCCGGCTATCTACCTCTCTGTCAACCGGACGGGACCTCCTAGTGTTGACACTGAGCCCCGCCGATCCAACACGACTGGTTTGCCGACGAAATAGTCTGATGTGGTTTCAACAGGCTTCCCGTTGCGACGACCACGAAGATCCATCTGCCACCCCCGGCCCGCTAGCACACGCAAACCACAACTGTGCTCCCTGCTAGCTGTGCCGAAGCAGCAATTTGAACTGCTCTCGGACTCACATATTGCTGTTCACTGGACCTTATGATCACTCAGCTGCACAGCTGATGCCTGCTGGACTGTTCCTTTACACGGTACCCTGTCCTGTTTATTCTGTTTAGTCTTAGCCCAAACGTTATCGCTATTTCCAGTTGTGTCTTAGCTCTCTCTAATAACACATGTGACTGCTTTATGCCTCTCTCCCATGTCAATTATGCCTTGCCTATTGCTGTTTGGGTTAGTTCTTATTATACAATTTCAATGTAGAACCCCTAGTCCCTCTCAAACTGCCTCATACAGTTCCTTTGTTCCCCCCCCCATACACGCCGAGACCGGCTCAATCGATGCCTCCAATGACGCTATCTCTTTCATTGTTACACAACGCTTAGGGTTACCTGAACTGTACTCATATCCTTCCATATCCTTTTCTGTACATAATGCCCTGAATCTTTTCTACAACGCCCGGAGAACTGCCCCCTTTATTCTATGTACCCAACGCACTAGAAGACCAGTTCTTAAAGCCTTTAGTCGTATCCTTATTCTAGTCCTCCTCTGTTCCTCTGGTGATGTAGAGGCTAACCCAGGCCCTGCAGCCCCCAGTATCACTCCTACTCCCCAGGAGCTATCATTTGTTGACTTCTGTAACCGTAAAAGTCTTGGTTTTCTGCACATAAATATCAGAAGCCTCCTTCCTAAGTTTGAGTTATTCACTGCGTTAGCACACTCCGCCAACCCTGATGTTCTAGCAGTGTCTGAATCCTGGCTTAGGAAGGCCACCAAAAATTCTGAAATTTCCATCCCCAACTATAACATTTTCCGTCTAGATAGAACTGCCAAAGGGGGTGGAGCTGCAATCTACTGTAGAGATAGCCTGCAGAGCTCCATCATACTATCCAGGTCTGTGCCCAAACAGTTTGAGCTTCTACTTCTAAAAATCCACCTTTCCAGAAATAAATCTCTCACTGTTGCCGCTTGCTACAGACCCCCCTCAGCCCCCAGCTGTGCCCTGGACACCATATGTGAATTGATTGCCCCCCATCTATCCTCAGAGTTCGTACTGCTTGGTGACCTAAATTGGGATATGCTTAACACCCCGGCCATCCTACAATCTAAACTAGATGCCCTCAATCTCACACAAATTATCAACGAACCTACCAGGTACAATCCTAAATCCGTAAACATGGGTACCCTCATAGATATCATCCTGACTAACTTACCCTCTAAATACACCTCCGCTGTCTTCAACCAGGATCTCAGCGATCACTGCCTTATTGCCTGCGTCCGAAACGGGTCCGCGGTCAAACGACCACCCCTCATCACTGTCAAACGCTCCCAAAAACACTTCAGCGAGCAGGCCTTCCTAATTGACCTGGCCCAGGTATCCTGGATGGATATAGATCTCATTCCGTCAGTAGAGGATGCCTGGTTGTTCTTTAAAAGTAATTTCCTCTCAATCTTAAATAGACATGCCCCATTCAAAAAATACAGAACTAAGAACAGATATAGCCCCTGGTTCTCCTCAGACTTGACTGCCCTTGACCAGCACAAAAACATCCTGTGGCGTACTGCATTAGCATCAAATAGCCCCCGTGATATGCAACTTTTCAGGGAAGTTAGGAACCAATATACACAAGCAGTTAGGAAAGCAAAGGCTAACTTTTTCAAACAGAAATTTGCATCCTGTAGCACTAACTCCAAAAAGTTTTGGGACACTGTAAAGTCCATGGAAAA
This sequence comes from Coregonus lavaretus, assembly GCF_964263955.1. Taxonomy (NCBI): domain Eukaryota; kingdom Metazoa; phylum Chordata; class Actinopteri; order Salmoniformes; family Salmonidae; genus Coregonus; species Coregonus lavaretus. The sequence continues at coordinate 17,640,655 of NC_139993.1, forward strand.
TAAGAGCACTTCCTCCCAGCTGCCCACTGCACTGAGGCTAGGAAACACTATCACCACCGATAAATCTACAATAATCGAGAATTTCAACAAGCATTTTGCTACGGCTGGCCATGCTTTCCACCTGGCTACCACTACCCCGGCTACCAGCTCTGCACCCTCCGCTGCAACTTGCCCATGCCCCCCCCGCTTCTCCTTCACACAAATTCAGACAGCTGATGTTCTAAAAGAGCTGCAAAATCTGGACCCCTACAAATCATCTGGGCTTGACAATCTGGACCCTTTCTTTCTAAAACTAGCCGCCGAAATTGTCGCAACCCCTATTACTAGCCTGTTCAACCTCTCTTTCGTAACGTCTGAGATCCCCAGAGATTGGAAAGCTGCCGCGGTCATCCCCCTCTTCAAAGGGGGTGACACTCTAGATCCAAACTGTTACAGACCCATATCCATCCTGCCCTGCCTTTCAAAAGTTTTTGAAAGCCAAGTCAACAAACAGATCACCGACCATTTCGAATCCCACCGTACCTTCTCCGCTATGCAATCCGGTTTCCGAGCTGGTCATGGGTGCACTTCAGCCACGCTCAAGGTCCTAAATGATATTATAACCGCGATCGATAATAGACAGTACTGTGCAGCCGTTTTCATTGACCTGGCCAAGGCTTTCGACTCTGTCAACCACCGCATTCTTATTGGCAGACTAAATAGCCTTGGTTTCTCAAATGACTGCCTCGCCTGGTTCACCAACTACTTCTCAGATAGAGTTCAATGTGTCAAATCGGAGGGCCTGTTGTCTGGACCTATGGCAGTCTCTATGGGGGTGCCACAGGGTTCAATTCTTGGGCCAACTCTTTTCTCTGTGTATATCAATGATGTCGCTCTTGCTGCTGGTGACTCTCAGATCCACCTCTACGCAGACGACACCATTTTGTATACATCTGGCCCTTCATTGGACACTGTGTTAACAAACCTCCAAACGAGCTTCAATTCCATACAACACTCCTTCAGTAGCCTCCAACTGCTCTTAAACACCAGTAAAACTAAATGCATGCTCTTCAACCGAACGCTGCTTGCACCCGCCCACCCGACTAGAATCACTACTCTAGACGGGTCTGACCTAGAGTATGTGGACAACTACAAATATCTAGGTGTCTGGTTAGACTGTAAACTCTCCTTCCAGACTCACATTAAGAATCTCCAATCCAAAGTTAAATCTAGAATCGGTTTCCTATTTCGCAACAAAGCCTCCTTCACTCATGCTCCAAACATGCCCTCGTAAAACTGACTATCCTACCGATCCTTGACTTCGGCGATGTCATTTACAAAATAGCCTCCAACACTCTACTCAGCAAATTGGATGTTGTCTATCACAGTGCCATCCGTTTTGTCTCCAAAGCCCCATATAATACCCACCACTGTGACCTGTACGCTCTTGTTGGCTGGTCCTCACTACATATTCGTCGCCAAACCCACTGGCTCCAGGCCATCTATAAATCACTGCTAGGCAAATCCCCGCCTTATCTTAGCTCATTGGTCACCATAGCAACACCCACCCGTAGTCTGCGCTCCAGCGGGTATATCTCACTGGTCATCCCCAAAGCCAACACCTCCTTTGGCCGCAATTCCTTCCAGTTCTCTGCTGCCAATGACTGGAACAAATTGCAAAAATCTCTGAAGCTGGAGACACTTATCTCCCTCATTAACTTTAAGCATCAGTTGTCAGAGCACCTTACCGATCACTGCACCTGTACACAGCCCATCTGAAATTAGCCCGCCCAACTACCTCATCCCTATATTGTTATTTATTTTGCTCATTTGTACCCAGTATCTCTATTTGCACATCATCTCTTGCACATCATTCCAGTGTTAATACTAAATTGTAATTATTTTGCACTATAGCCTATTTTATTGCCTTACCTCCATAACTTGCTAAATTTGCACACTGTATATTAATTGTATTTCTGTTGTATTTTTGACTTTGTTTTGTTTTACCCCATATGTAACTCTGTGTTGTTGTTTTTATCGCACTGCTTTGCTTTATCTTGGCCAGGTCGCAGTTGTAAATGAGAACTTGTTCTCAACTGGTTTACCTGGTTAAATAAAGGTGAAATAAAATTAAAAAAAATTAAAAATTTGTATGTGTATATATGTGCCCTCTGTTCCCCATTGTCCTGGTTGATTATTGTCCCATGTACGTTGGTTTCGTGATTACACTGTATTACAGTTTACATGCTGAGTAATTGTGCACTTGTTATTACGGGTCTCATCCCATGTGTAATGGGGCGGCAGGTAGCTTAGTGGTTAAGAGTGTTGTGCCAGTAACCGAAAGGTCGCTGGTTCTAATCCCCGAGCCGACTAGGTGAAAAACCTGTCGATGTGCCCTTGAGCAAGGCACTTAACCCTAATTGCTCCTGTAAGTCGCTCTGGATAAGAGCGTCTGCTAAATGACCAATTTATTTATTATTTTATTTATATGTATTATTTAGAGGTTTACACCTCGCTCTTTTGTTTGGGTTACAGCCCTGTGTTATATACAGTGGGGGAAAAAAGTATTTAGTCAGCCACCAATTGTGCAAGTTCTCCCACTTAAAAAGATGAGAGAGGCCTGTAATTTTCATCATAGGTACACGTCAACTATGACAGACAAATTGAGAGTTTTTTTCTCCAGAAAATCACATTGTAGGATTTTTAATTAATTTATTTGCAAATTATGGTGGAAAATAAGTATTTGGTCACCTACAAACAAGCAAGATTTCTGGCTCTCACAGACCTGTAACTTCTTCTTTAAGAGGCTCCTCTGTCCTCCACTCGTTACCTGTATTAATGCCACCTGTATGAACTTGTTATCAGTATAAAAGACACCTGTCCACAACCTCAAACAGTCACACTCCAAACTCCACTATGGCCAAGACCAAAGAGCTGTCAAAGAACACCAGAAACAAAATTGAAGGCCTGCACCAGGCTGGGAAGACTGCATCTGCAATAGGTAAGCAGCTTGGTTTGAAGAAATCAACTGTGGGAGAAATTATTAGGAAATGGAAGACATACAAGACCACTGATAATCTCCCTCGATCTGGGGCTCCACGCAAGATCTCACCCCGTGGGGTCAAAATGATCACAAGAACGGTGAGCAAAAATCCCAGAACCACACGGGGGGACCTAGGGAATGACCTGCAGAGAGCTGGGACCAAAGTAACAAAGCCTACCATCAGTAACACACTACGCCGCCAGGGACTCAAATCCTGCAGTGCCAGACGTGTCCCCCTGCTTAAGCCAGTACATGTCCAAGCCCGTCTGAAGTTTGCTAGAGTGCATTTGGATGATCCAGAAGAGGATTGGGAGAATGTCATATGGTCAGATGAAACCAAAATAGAACTTTTTGGTAAAAACTAAACTCGTCGTGTTTGGAGGACAAAGAATGCTGAGTTGTATCCAAAGAACACCATACCTACTGTGAAGCATGGGGGTGGAAACATCATGCTTTGGGGCTGTTTTTCTGCAAAGGGACCAGGACGACTGATCCGTGTAAAGGAAAGAATGAATGGGGCCATGTATCGTGAGATTTTGAGTGAAAACCTCCTTCCATCAGCAAGGGCATTGAAGATGAAACGTGGCTGGGTCTTTCAGCATGACAATGATCCCAAACACACCGCCCGGGCAACGAAGGAGTGGCTTCGTAAGAAGCATTTCAAGGTCCTGGAGTGGCCTAGCCAGTCTCCAGATCTCAACCCCATAGAAAATCTTTGGAGGGAGTTGAAAGTCCGTGTTGCCCAGCGACAGCCCCAAAACATCACTGCTCTAGAGGAGATCTGCATGGAGGAATGGGCCAAAATACCAGCAACAGTGTGTGAAAACCTTGTGAAGACTTACAGAAAACGTTTGACCTGTGTCATTGCCAACAAAGGGTATATAACAAAGTATTGAGAAACTTTTGTTATTGACCAAATACTTATTTTCCACCATAATTTGCAAATAAATTCATAAAAAATCCTACAATGTGATTTTCTGGATATTTTTTTCTCATTTTGTCTGTCATAGTTTACGTGTACCTATGATGAAAATAACAGGTCTCTCTCATCTTTTTAAGTGGGAGAACTTGCACAATTGGTGGCTGACTAAATACTTTTTTCCCCCACTGTATTCTCAATTGGATTGCGGTCTGGGCTTTGACTAGGCCATTCCAAGACCTTTAAATGTTTCCTCTTAAACCACTTGAGTGTTGCTTTAGCAGTATGCTTAGGGTCATTGTCCTGCTGGAAGGGGAACCTCCGTCCCAGTCACAAATCTCTGGAAGACTGAAACAGGTTTCCCTCAAGAATTTCCCTGTATTTAGCGCCATCCATCATTCCTTCAATTCTGACCAGTTTCCCAGTCCCTGCCGATGTAAAACATCCCCACAGCATGATGCTACCACCACCATGCTTCACTGTAGGGATGGTGTTCTCGGGGTGATGAGAGGTGTTGGGTTTGCGCCAGACATAGCATTTCCTTGATGGCCAAAAAGCTCAATTGTAGTCTTATCTGACCAGAGTACCTACTTCCATATCTTTGGGGAGTCTCCCAAATGCCTTTTGGCAAACACCAAACATGTTTGCTTATTTTATTCTTTAGGCAATGGATTTTTTCTGGCCACTCTTCCGTAAAGCCCAGCTCTGTGGAGTATACGGCTTAAAGTGGTCCCATGGACAGATACTCCAATCTCTGCTGTGGAGCTTTGCAGCTCCTTCAGGGTTATCTTTGGTCTCTTTGTTGCCTCTCCGTTTAATGCCCTCCTTCCCTGGTCTGTGAGTTTCGGTGGGCAGCCCTCTCTTGGCAGGTTTGTTGTGGTGCCATATTCTTTCATTTTTTTCATTATGGACTTAGTGGTGCTCCATGGGATGTTCAAAGTTTCAGATATATTTTTATAACCCAACCCTGATCTGTACTTCTCCACAACTTTGTCCCTGACCTGTTTGGAGAGCTCCTTGGTCTTCATGGTGCTGCTTGCTTGGTGGTGCCCCTTGCTTAGTGGTGTTGCAGACTCTGGGGCCTTTCAGAACAGGTGTATATATTTTGTCATTTAGCAGATGCTCTTATCCAGAGCGACTTACAGTTAGTGAGTGCATACATTTTATTTTTTCATACTGGCCCCCCGTGGGAATCGAACCAACAACCCTGGCGTTGCAAGCGCCATGCTCTACCAACTGAGCTACACGGGACTACAGTATATATACTGAGATCATGTGACAGATCATGTGACACTTAGATTGCACACAGGTGGACTTTATTTAACTAATAATGGGACTTCTGAAGGTAATTGGTTGCACCAGATCTTATTTAGGGGCTTCATATGCATGCACCACTTTTCAGTTATTTATTTTTTAGAATTTCTTGAAACAAGTTATTTTTTTCATTTCACTTCACCAATTTTGAATATTTTGTGTATGTCCATTATATGAAATCCAAATAAAAATCAATTTACATTACAGGTTGTAATGCAACAAAATAGGAAAAACACCAAGGGGGATGAATACTTTTGCAAGGCACTGTATATGGCAAATGGACATAACATCCTGCTTTAGTACTTTCAATACTTACATATGCAATTTGGACATTTCATGAGGACATCCTGTCTCGCCTCTATGACGCAGAGTAGATGCAGGGAGAGGATACCCCCATCGTCCCTCCGTTCTGTATCATCTTGTCAGTGGTATGGGACGTGGACACCAACATACGGCAGGCCCTGCGCACGGAACCCACACCTGCTCAGTGCCCGGAGAACCGCGCCTACGTGCCCACGGGTGTGCGGGATCACCTCTTTTCCTGGGCGCACACGGTGCCTGTGTCGGGTCATCCTGGGATAGGCCGTACCATAGCCTGCCTGACTGAGAAGTACTGGTGGACCACCTTCGCTAGGGACGTCCGGGTTTACGTCTCTTCCTGCTCCATCTGTGCCCAGTCTAAGACACCCAGACACCTCCCTTATGGAAAGCTCCATCCACTGACAGTTCCACAATGACCCTGGTCTCACCTCTCAGTGGACTTTGTCACTGACCTTCCCCCCCTCCCCGGGGAACACCACCATTCTCGTAATTTTGGACCGGTTTTCCAAAGCTTGTCGCCTCCTTCCTCTGCCTGGGCTCCCGTCGGCCATACAAACCGCGGAGACTCTTTTTACGCACATCTTCCGGCAGTACGGGATCCCGGAGGACATTGTGTCAGACCGTGGTCCTCAGTTCACCTCACGCAGTTCACCTCACGCGTATGGAAAGCGTTCATGAAACGCCTGGGGGTCACGGTCAGTCTCACTTCCGGGTACCGTCCTCAAGCTAATGGGCAGGTGGAGAGGGTCAATCAGGAAGTGGGCAGGTTCCTGAGGTGCTACTGTCAGGACTGGCCGGGAGAGTGGCCGAATGTTCTACCTTGGGCTGAGTACGCGCAGAATTCCCTTCACTTTCCCTGCTGGAAGCTGAGCCTGCGGTTTGTGGGGCCGTTTAAAGTCCTGAGGAGGGTTAATGAGGTAACGTACCATTTGCTACTCCCTGCTGATTACCGCATTAACCCGACTTTCCATGTGTCTCTCCTCAGGCCAGTGGAGCCTGGTCCCCTCGCTGAGGCTGGACCCAGTGATGCCCCGCCTCCTGCTCTGGACATCGAGGGAGGTCCGACGTACTCGATCCGTGAAGTCCTGGATTCGAAGCGTCGGGCGGGGCGTCTCCAGTACCTCATCGACTGGGAGGGCCCAGAGGAGCGGTGCTGGGTTCCTGCGGTGGACATCCTGGACGCTTCGCTGACCAGGGATTTTCACAGTCGGCGCCCTGACCTAAATCATGGCATTGAACATTTCAGCAGACTTTTAGCCCTCCATAACTGGCTACGAGACTATTGCAGCTCTGTGGGTGTAACATGTATTAACAATTTTGATGCCTTCTGAAAACAAACCTCCTTTTATAAGGAGGATGGGATCCACCCAAATAATTTAGGTTCCTGGATTCTTTCACAGCAGTATAAGGCTGCATTGAGACAATGACTTATCAATGACCCAAGCCCAGCTCAGTTAACCCCTATCATTGTGTCGCTGAGTTGTCATAATACCTCAACAAATGTACATTATCCCAGGGGCATTGGAAGACACAATGTAAGTAACTTAATTTATGTCCCTCTAACTGCCATGAATGCCTCTGCTGATCCTACAGCTATTGTATGCAGTAATCATCTGCCTATGAACCAGAGTTATATTGTTAGCACTGAGGTGGTGTGCCCTAGTAGGAAGTCCACTGTAACATAAATAACATGAGCAGTTAGGTGCAATCTTACTAGCAGCAATATCATTTTTGTGCAAAGCAATGATGACGGCACGTGTTTCCTTGCAGGTAACCATGGTTAACAGTGGAAGAACAATAATTTCAAGCACCACCCTCCTTTTAAAGCTTCCAGTCTGTTATTCTAACTCAATCAGCATGACAGAGTGATCTCCAGCCTTGTCCTCGTCAACACTCTCACCTGTGTTAACGAGAGAATCACTGACATGATGTCAGCTGGTCCTTTTGTGGCAGGGCTGAAATGCAGTGGAAATGTTTTTGGGGGTATTAAGTTCATTTTCATGGCAAAGAGGGACTTTGCAATGAATTGAAATTCATCTGATCACTCTTCATAACATTCTGGAGTATATGCAAATTGCCATCATAAAAACTGAGGCAGCAGACTTTGTGAAAATTAATATTTGTGTCATTCTCAAAACTTTTGACCACAACTGTACATTATATGAAAGAGGCGTATAAAGCATGTGATTTAATGAGCGCACGATGGCAAGGAAATATAAGTAATAAGGAGAAAAGTCATTTAACAAAGTTAAGTAATTGAATGGGACAACATGGGCTATTTTATGAACAAAGAGCAGAAAGTAATTTGAATCTGAAGGGTGCATAATAATTTATAGAAATGGATATGATAATTTGACATAAGTTTGGATAAGAAGTTACAATATATAACAGAATTAAGACATAGAATATCAAGGAGTGGTATGGAGATTGTGAGGTTCTTTTAGAGAGTAGTGGACAAGTCTGTATTTTCTGGGACAGACAGGGCAGTGTCCTGGAAATTACAGTCAGTTTTTTTTTTGGTTCCGCTGGGAGTATATTTGAAGAAGTGATTTGTGTCGATTGAGAATTGGTTAAAAAAACCACGAAGAGATTCTTTGATGTGAGTACATAGAAGTTTCTAACGTTATATATGGAGTTTGTGACGATGTGGAAATAGGATGAAGTTTATGTGAGTAATGGTTTACTAGATAAATTAGAAAATTATAATTAAGAGTGCTATGTATGTATTAACTTGCTCACCCAAACCTAGACGTACGTCATGGGGAAGAAATAATGAATACGGGTTTTCTAAGTTGTACCGTTGTTAGATCCTTTGATAGAGTTAAGATTTAAGAAATTAACTGCCCATAAGGTTGGAATTCATAGACATAACTTATAGTATTGTACAAAGCCAATTTAGGGTTTCCATTAAACTAATTATCATTGCGGAGCTAAGGTGGTGAAGGGAAGGAACTTCATTTTGTATCAGATGGTAAGGCGACAAACCATTGTAATTGCACTATCTATGGGATGTTTGTGTCAGTTCAATATCATTGGGGCAATGGCATAGAGTAAACAAATCTGGGTTTCTGAGTGTAATTCAACTGCTGGTATGTGTTGCTTGAACGGATACTACAGAGTATTTGGTTTGGTGGTGTAGAAGGGAAGGTTTGAAGCGTGCGTGGTTGAAATGGAAAGACTCACTTATTTAACAGGAATAGCGAGACGATTTCGTGGTAGTCATTTTTTTGCGTTGCCTAGGGGTTTGCTAGATTAAACGATTGAGAATGATGGCGTAATGTCAATCCATAAATGGGATATTAATACTATGGATATAAATTCAATATATGCTGCTCAAATACAGCAAGTGTTTGGTATTACTTGTAGCCTACTTAGAAAGGACAGTTACCTAGATCTGCTGTATTCTAATTATGGCGGATTGGTGGTTTCAGAAGAGCTGTGGCTAAGATCTTAGAAACAAACACCAGGAATAATGAAGCAGTGTTGGAAGGAAGCAGAGTATGAAAGATAACATTGACTGAGGAATATAGCAACTTTTGGTTGTAAGGACCGCGGATTTTGTGGAACGACGGGTAACAGTGTTTTTAAGGGTGAATGTTGTTGATGTGTGTAGAGGGTCCATGGTTCAAGCCCAGGTAGGGACGGAAGCAAAACTCTTACATTGATGATGTTGACGTGGATTAGTGGTTTAATTTATACAATTATATGAAAGAGATTGTCTTACCAACCCATAGCGGATAGTATAACATATTAATTAAAGTTGTATCTCTGTGAATAGATGTTTTGTTTGTTTTGACTATAACTTTAAAATAATTTGTCATCGGTTGAAGTTTGATAGATATTGCAGAGGGTTTTCTGTGTTAGACAGATAAGTAGGTTAATTGGGTGATGAGAAATGTTGAATTGGATTGTTTGAAGAAGGATAAGTAGGGTCATTGGGAGATGTGAAATGTTGAATTGGATTGTTTAATAGACTGGTATTAAAATAATTATTTCTAGTAAGGTCAATGAAAATATGTTATTAGGTAGTAGTGGTTTGTGGATACAATTTACTAATGACATGATTTAGTAAGAGGGTGAAAAAGAGTAGTGATCATTGTGCTATGTCGGGCTATAAAGGACACTGTTGTAATGTGGAGCACATATCTAGATAGTTGAATATGGAACGTTCTTTGACAATTTTTTATTATTATTCTTAAATTATGTAGTTTGTTTAGACAACAGTGAGTTACGCAGAAAGTTCATTAATTCTAAAAACGATAATCTGTTTCTGGTACATTGAACAATGGGAGGTTGTTTTTACTATTAGGCTGATGGATTAGTACACATTGTTTGTAAGTAACAGGTTGCGATGATTTGACTTCTAGAAAGGGGTTATTGATTTATATTAGAAGGTGTAGTGAACTTATTGAAACATGGTATTATATGATGTGTTCTGAGTGGGAGTTTTTTTCCAGGATTGATGGAAATCCCCTACAGTATATGTTAAGGGAAAGTAGGAGATAACGTATCAAACAACCTTTTTAATAGATGCGTGGGATAAAATATCACGGCTTACTTATGCGGAGTAAGTGATTATATTGGCAAATCAATGAAATATGACATTTAGAGGGGTGACAGAAACAATATAAGGGGAAACAGAGGTACATACAGATGGTGTCTTGATGCATAGCAGGGATAATGTGGCCTAGAATAGTGTGAACCTAAATAAAGAAACAAACTATGAACCGGCTGAAGATTAATATAAGAGGCGTTGAAGACGTTTCTGTAAAGTACCAATTCTACATGCAACTGGTGTACAACAGCCAATAGACGCTATCAACTGATTTTCTCATGTTTTTATACCAAGGGAGTGGGACAGGAGTCCAACATTGAGTGAGAAGGGAGAAATATTTGTTCAGATACAACATTTCTAATGTTGTGGGTATAATGGTTGGCAAATGGACAAGACAATGAGGTTGTAGCGTTGGTGGTGACTCGGATGAGACGTTGTAGTTGTGATATTGTCATGGGCAATTCATTTTGAACTATGAAGCTGTCTGAAAAACATAACATTTGATTTATCTAAATTTGCTAATTTGGGTAGTAGGTATATACACTGCTAAATTAATAGTATTAAGAATGCATTGAGATAATGATCTGTATTTATTATCAGGATGAGGAAAGTCATAATAGAATTATGGATATTTATACTGTATGGTAATACAAGTGTACATTCTGACAGTTGTAATGGGTGATAAAGTTGAGGGTTTTAATTTTGATTGATAGGGACTAAGTTAATCAATAATAATTGTCATTCTAAATTTGGTTTAGTTAAGTAATTTGGGTTTGGTTATACTTTATAAGATGACTGAGTGATTTAAGTAAATCATTAGTATATAACTGTCTTATGTAGATATTACGGTTAAAACAGTGATACATTATGGTAAGGTATTATTAAGGTACCGTATTAACAGATTAGTCACTATATACATTTGAACTATTGGGTGATATTGATATGGATGTTTAGAGTGGTATATATCTATGTTGCTAGGCAAGTACTTAAATGGTTCCTATCATGGGGTTTTGCTATTTTCATATGATCTAATTTTGGTTGGATTCTTAAAGCATAACTAGTTCAAGGCTGTACTGATTTAACAGGGAGTGAAAACAAAGTGTTATACTGTGTATTTCTTCTCAGGCATATTAGGAGAACAAAGTCGGAGTTTAACATTGTTAAAAGGTACAATCATGGGTTTTCAAGAAATTGGGTTTGAGATGTTACTCATTAGACTATGCAATTGATAATCACATAGCATTGGATGCTATTATAGTAGATAGGGGGAATGTATGTGATTATATAGGGGATACATGTTGTACATGCTGGCCATCAAGATTAGGAAGGTCTTGGAGAATTTAACTAAAGCTATAGGAAATATTAGAGACATGCAGGAAGGCATTAAGAGTAAAAATTCTTAATATATATCATCTTATTCCAGTTTAGAGTCCATTGATAATGTTGATTGAGGAATGGGGAATGTTAAGTTGGATATCTATAACGTGGATTTTAAGGTTTACAGGATTGAAGATGTGGAAACAATCTCAGTTGATCAGATAGCGCCCCAAGTGACCAGAGAAACGCTTGGGGTTCCTCTGAATGAAGAAAATTATTTTTATTTAGATATATTCATTTGAATATATTGTAATATCCATGTCACTTAGGAAGTGTCATGTATCTTTGTATTTGTGGGGATGATGTCATGATGTTAGGAATTTATTTCTATGTATATTTTTGGTAGCATAGTTTAGACTCTAATCATATACATTTTACATTTACATTTTAGTCATTTAGCAGACGCTCTTATCCAGAGCGACTTACAGGAGCAATTAGGGTTAAGTGCCTTGCTCAAGGGCACATCGACAGATTTTTCACCTAGTCGGCTTGGGGATTAGAACCAGCGACCTTTCGGTTACTGGTACAACGCTCTTAACCACTAAGCTACATTTGTTATATCAAGTAATAGGTGAATTGTTGGGGTTAAATAATGTTATGTCTGAGTAAGCTTACTTACCACAATAGAGAAAGAAAAAAAGGAGGATTGTTATGAGGTTAGGTCATAGTGTTGTGTGAACCGGGTCAAAGTTAGTAGATAAGTGGCTTGGTGCCACAGAGTCTTCATTCCATTAAGTCAAGGGAGATTACTGATGTTTATCGTAGAATGATTGATGGATATTATATACTGACTTGGGTACATGGGAATAACATCAGAGAAGGGAGTGCCCACTGATGGTTACCAGATGTGGTTGAAGAAACGTGTAACAGAGGGTATATAAATGAGAGGGTTTCTTTGTTCAGTAGTTCGGAATGGCAAGAGGCAAAGCACTGTCTGTTTGTTATGTGAACCATGGTACCTATTAAATATTTATATGAACTCCCCAGCTAAGTGTTAAATATCTCCTTGCATCATGAATTACTTGATACCTGAGAAACTCATCATAACAGGAACAAGGTTCATGAAATCAATAATTTGCTAGTAACAGATTACATTCATATTCTGACAATCTCTGAAACTTACTTAGATATTACCTTTGATGATACAGTGGTAACAATCCATGGTTATAACATCTACAGAAAATACAGAAATGCTAAAGGTGGAGGTATTTCCATTTATATTCAGAACCACATTCCTGTAAAGCTTAGAGAGGATCTCATATTAGTAATATGGCTACAGGTTCATTTGCCTCACCTAGCCCATTCTGGTGGGAAGCTGCTATAGACCACCAAGGGCTAACAGTCAGTATCTGGATGATAACATGTGTGAATTGCTTGATAGTGTATGTGATATCAACAGAGAGGTATATTTTCTGGGTGATTTAAATATTGACTGGTTTTCATCATGCTACCCACTCAAAAGAAAGCTTCAAACTGTAACTAGTGTCTGCAACCCAGTTCAGCATATCAGTCAACCTACCAGGGTAGTTACAAACAGCACAGGAATGAAATCATCAACATGTATGATCACATCTTTACTAATGCTGCAGAAATGTGCTTTTAAGAGATATCCAAATCCATCGGATGTGGTAATCACATTATAGTAGCAATATCTAGGAAAACCAACATTCCAAAGGCTGGGCCTAATATAGTGTATAAGAGGTCATACAATAAGTTTTGTTGTGATTCCTATGTTGTTGATGTAAAGAATATTGGTGTGTAATGACGAGCAACCAGACGCTGCACTTGACACATTGCTTATTCCAGTTACTAATAAGTATGCACCTATTAAGAAAATGACTATAAAAACTGTTAAATCCCCGTGGATTGATGAAGAATTGAATTGTATGGTTGAGTTTGACCAGGCAAAAGAAATGGCAAATAAGTCTGGCTGCACACCTGACTGGCAAACGTGCTGTAAATTGAGAAATCATGTGACTAAACCAAATAAAAAGAAGAAGAAACTACACTATGAAACAAAGATAAATGACAAAGAATGATAGTAAAAAGCTTTGGAGCACCTTAAATTGCATTTCGGGCAAAAAGGCAAACTCCGCTCCATTATTCATTGAATCAGATGGCTCATTCATCACAAAACTCAGTGATATTGGCAATTACTTTAATGATTTTTTCATTGGCAAGATTAGCAAACTTATGCATGACACTACACATTTTGCCACTCCTATTTGCCATTTCTTCAATCTAAGCCTACTAGAACGTATGTGCCCTCAGGCCTGGAGGGAAGCAAAAGTAATTCCACTACCCAAGAATAGTAAAGTACCCTTTACTGGCTCAAATAGCTGACCAATCAGCCTGTTACCAACCCTTAGTAAACCTTTTGAAAAAATGGTGTTTGACCAGATACAATGCTATTTTACTGTAAACAAATTCACAGAAGACTTTCAGTACACTTATAGGGAAGGACATTCAACAAGCACAGCACTTACACAAATGACTGATGATTGGCTGAGAGAAATTGCTGATAAAATATTGTGGTAGCTGTTTTGTTAGACTTCAGTGCGGCTTTGACATTCGCGATCACAGTCTGCTGAAACACCCCCTGCTATATTGTGGATAAAGTTACCTTTCGAACAGAACAAAGAGGGTGTTGTTTAATGGAAGCCTCTCTAACATAATTTAGAGAGAATCAGAAATTCCTCAGGGCACCTTACTTTTTTTCTATCTTTACTAATGAGCTGCCACTGGCCTTGAGTAAAGCCAGTGTGGTTATGAATGAGGATGACTCAACACTATACACGTCAGCTACTACAACGAGTGAAATCACTGCAACACTTAACAAAGAGCTGCAGTTAGTTTCGGAATGGGTGGCAAGGAATAAATGACTAAAAAATAAATTAGTTCTAAATAACTAAGAGCATTGTATTTGGTACAAATCATTCACTAAACCATACACCTCAACTGAATCTTGTAATAAATCATGTGGAAATTGAGCAAGTTGAGGTGACTAAACTGCATGGATTAACTCTGGATTTGTAAACTGTCATGGTCAAAACATGTTGAAATAACTGTAGCTAAGATGGGGAGAAGTCTGTCCATAATATATCGCTACTCTGCCTTTTTAAACAACACTATGAACAAGGCAGGTCCTACAGGCTCTAGTTTTATCGCACCTGGACTACTGTCCAGTTGTGTGGTCAGGTGCCACAAAGAGGGACCTCGGAAAATTACAATTGGCTCAGAACAGGGCAACATGGCTGGCCCTTAACCTTTTCACATGTGGGTTCCAAATATCTCTAACACTCACCCCAGCGTGTCACGCACGTTGACTGATGACTCGTGGAACCAAGGCGCAGCGTGATAAGCGTACATATTTAATTAGTACTTAACACACGAACAAAACCAAAACTACAAACCAACGATACGTGACGTCCTGAGGTTACACACACCAAACCTTTACGGATCAAGATCCCACAAACTAACTGGTGCCAACAGGCTGCCTAAGTATGGTCCCCAATCAGAGACAACGAGCTACAGCTGCCTCTGATTGGGAACCACCCTGGCCAACATAGATCTAAACGATCTAGAACAAAAAACATAGAAAACTAAACGTAGAAAAATCCACACCCTGGCTCAACATTTAAGATTCCCCAGAGCCAGGGCGTGACAGTACCTCCCCCCCCCCCCCCCCCCAAAGGCGCGGACTGCGACCGCGCCACACAAACACGAGGGTAGGGGCCGGGTGGGCATTCCGCCTCGGAGGCGGATCTGGCTCCGGGCGTGACCACCACCTTTTCTCCACCTCCCCGTTGCGCCCCTGGTCTGGTCTGGCCCCGCTGACTGGAGCTAGACCCGACGACGGTGGACCAGACCTTACCGGCTCCGGACTGGAGCCGCTGGCCGGAGCTGGACTGGACACCGGTGGAGCGGATTGCTCTGGCTCCGGAGTGGATCCGCTGACTGGAGTTGGACCGGACCCTGGTGGAGCGGATAGCTCTGACTCCGGAGTGGAGCAGCTGACCGGTGCCGGACCAGGCACCGGTGGAACAGGCACGGGCCGTGCCGGAGTGGACACACGCACCACTGGCTTGGTGCGGGGAGCAGGAATGGGCCGGACCGGGCTGACGACGCGCACCACTGGCTTGGTGCGGGGAGCAGGAACAGGCCGGACCGGGCTGGCGACGCGCACCACTGGCTTGGTGCGAGGGACAGGAACAGGCCGGACCGGGCTGGCGACGCGCACCACTGGCTTGGTGCGGGGAACAGGAACGGGCCGGACCGGGCTGGCGACGCGCACCACTGGCTTGGTGCGAGGGCCAGGAACAGGCTGGACCGGGCTGACGACGCGCACCACTGGCTTGGTGCGGGGAGCAGGAACGGGCCGGACCGGGCTGACGACGCGCACTACTGGCTTGGTGCGAGGGCCAGGAACAGGCTGGACCGGGCTGATGACGCGCACCACTGGCTTGGTGCGGGGACCAGGAACGGGCCGGACCGGGCTGACGACGCGCACTACTGGCTTGGTGCGGGGAGCAGGAACGGGCCGGACCGGGCTGACGACGCGCACCACTGGCTTGGTGCGGGGAGCAGGGACAGGCCGGACCGGGCTGGCGACGCGCACCACTGGCTTGGTGCGAGGGACAGGAACAGGCCGGACCGGGCTGGCGACGCGCACCACTGGCTTGGTGCGAGGGACAGGAACAGGCCGGGCTGGACTGGGAACACGCACCACTGGCTTGGTGCGGGGAGCAGGAACAGGCCGGGCTGGATTGGGAACACGCACCACTGGCTTGGTGCGGGGAGCCGGAACGGGCCGGGCCGGACTGTGGAGGCGGACTGGAGGTCTGGAGCGGAGAGCTGACACAACCCGTCCTGGCTGAATGCCTATTTCCACACAATATGTTTGAGGCATCAGCACAGGACGTACAGGGCTGTGCACTCGTACTGGCGCTACAGCACGTGGCACTGGCGCAGGATATACGGGACCGAGGAGGCGTACTGGAGGCCACGAGTGTTGAGCCGGCACACCCCGTCCTGGCTGCATGCCCATCTTAGCACGACAAGTGCGTGGTGCTAGCACCGGACGTACAGGACTGTGCCGGAACACTCGCGGCACAGTACGTGGCTCCGCATAACACGGAGCCTGCCCAGTCTCACGCTTCCTAGCCTGAGTACAGGGAGTTGGCTCTGCTCTAACTCTAGGCTCCGCTAATCACCCTTTTAGCCCCCACCCCCAAAAAAAATATTGGGGCTGTCTCTCGGGCTTCCTCCTCGGCCGGTACCCTCTGCGATGCCGCTGCTCCTCTCTGTAGCGCGCCTCCACAGTCTCCTCCCAAGGACGGCGATCCATTCCGGCCTGAATCTCTTCCCAAGTCCAGGATCCCTTCCCGTCCAGGATCTCCTCCCAAGTCCAGGCTGTCTGTTCCTGGACACGCTGCTTGGTCCTTTTTTGGTGGGATCTTCTGTCACGCACGTTGACAATGACTCGTGGAACCAAGGCGCAGCGTGATAAGCGTACATCTTTAATTAGTACTTAACACACAAACAAAACCAAAACAACAAACCAACAATACGTGAAGTCCTGAGGTTACACACAGCAAACCTTTACGGATCAAGATCCCACAAACTAACTGGTGCCAACAGGCTGCCTAAGTATGGTTCCCAATCAGAGACAACGAGCTACAGCTGCCTCTGATTGGGAACCTCCCTGGCCAACATAGATCTAAACGATCTAGAACAAAAAACATAGAAAACTAAACATAGAAAAATCCACACCCTGGCTCAACATTTAAGAGTCCCCAGAGCCAGGGCGTGACACAGTGTGAGTTGTTTTATGCACGTGATGTCAGAATGCACTCACTGTTCCAAATGTGATTGTTACTCAACAGGACAGTTCATTATCTATAGGCTATGTTTCAATTTGTCAATTTCAAATTATTTTCTAACAAATGTTATTTTCTAACAGTTTGAATTGAGGTGTGTTCCGCCTCCTCATTAATTCAGATAGAAGTAGGCTATTTCACTGTTGCGGACAATTTATGTTTGAGGCTTTACTGAGTGGGACAAACTTCTTCTCTCTTCGACTCGAGGAGAGCCCAAGCACCTCCCCAGTGTATGCAGACGTTTGTGCAATCTTGCACGAACTGGCACATTTTCTGGCTGGCGCTCGCATTGCCTTCTTTGTTGTTTTCCTTACAAATAATAACTTTGGACATGTGTGCGTTCCTTTCAAAGTAAGTGCCTTATTTTCTGTATATCGTGTTGTCGTTTCTACTGTAGCATAAAATATGTATGTATGGAGCATATTGTATTTACAGTTTATTCACGTTATCAAGTACTGTTGACAAATAATACATTCTGATTATTGCGTAATGGACACCTATGATGTGTGTAAAATACTTTTTTGAAGGTTGTATTGATTATGATGAGCTAATGCTAAGCTACTTGCCAGCTATGTGTGGCGCCATGTTTGATGACATTATACAATGGATTCTGGGTGTCACGTAAACGTCTGTCAGACCAAAGATGTTATAATGAGGTGAAGGAATGGTTCACTAATTTTTCAAGTAAACTTCCGGAAGTGAATGAAGGGAAGTGAATGATCGTAGATGACACACCGCCTTCATCATGCATACTGCAAACAGCCCAAACTCATCTTGTCTTCTCTTCTTATCTTTGGTTGATGCGAAAAAACAAACATGGTGGCGTGCTCAAACTACCCATCGTCCGATTACTTTCGATTTTTAGAAAGTATTTTACTCAATTATTTAGATCAATGGTGAGCTCACCCATGATGTGATGAATTGTAAATAGAAATTGCTATTAGCTAATTCATATTGTGGTTTCTGTCAGGAGAGAGTTAGCTAAATATGACCGCTTGTGTTACATTTACATTTACATTTTAGTCATTTAGCAGACGCTCTTATCCAGAGCGACTTACAGTTAGTGAGTGCATACATTTTTCATACTGGCCCCCTGTGGGAATCGAACCCACAACCCTGGCATTGCAAGTGCCATGCTCTATCAACTGAGCTACACGTCAATCTTTCCTCAGTAATGTATCCTACATTTTCCGGTTTGGATGATTGTGTTATGCTGTCATTACTGCTGTGAATGTCTAAATATTGCATCGAAAAATAAACTGGTCACATTCAGGACATTAAGAGTGTGCTCCTAATCTCAGCTTGTTACCTGTATAAAAGACAACTGGGAGCCAGAAATCTTTCTGATTGAGAGGGGGTCAAATACTTATTTCCCTCATTAAAATGCAAATCAATTTATAACATTTTTGACATGCGTTTTTCTGGATTTTTTGTTGTTGTTATTCTGTCTCTCACTTTTCAAATAAACCTAGCATTAAAATTATAGACTGATAATTTCTTGTAGGGAAAACGTACAAAAGTGGGCAAACGTACAAAATCAGCAGGGGATCAAATACTTTTTTCCCTCACTGTAAGTACTTGTGCTTGGAGTAAAGGAAGTGAATCCAGCTCTTCCCCTCCGCAATTTATTTTTCCATAATTCTACCGATTTAATAAATGTGTGGAAATTCATAATGTAATTTTGACCTCAGTATAGGCCTATGGAAGAGGGAACGATGCCTAAAAATAATATTTTTTTATTATATTAATTCATGAATGTAGCCTATAACAATAATAATAATTTTAAAAAATAATTATAAAGCAGCTAGTGGTAGTGGTGGACTGACAATGGTTCATCCTGAATATTCCTTTTGACTCCATTATCCGTCATTGCAAATATAAAAGTGGGTGTGGCAACTAACAATACTGAGCTGAGGCTGGAGCCAGAAAGAAACACCTACGGTACTAATTGGAAAAAGTGAAACAACACAGATGAAAAGCGAAGACGCCATCGACTCTGACTGACCGAACACAGTTCACCTCTTGGAAGTTTTTACGAAAGGTAAGTTATCCAGCGTGTACTATTTAAACCAAGTAAGTTAGTGTACTCCCAGCTCCACAGATAAATACATTTTGATGATGTCAGGATATCTAACTAGCGAGGAAGCTTGCCAGTTATCTAATTAGCCAGTTGGCTAATAGATAGTTTAGCCTAGCTACGTTACTTGGATAGTGCCGCGTATAACAACAGCCTGTGTTACAGGGCTCAGTAATCGTGTTCGTAGGTCCTGATGAAGAACAACATTGACCTCTGCAGGGTGTTTCAGCATCTGGAATCTTACACGCTGAGTCCTTGTGACTCAAGTCTGTATTTGACTTTCCACACCACTACAAGGAGCACACAAATGCATCTCATTGCAAAGAGCAGTCTTGTTAAGCAAGCTATTATACTTGAGGAGGACCATGGCACTCGTGTTGTGCTTACGATCTTGCACAGCCTATAGCAAGCCCCATTTAGCTACAGCCAAGTTCACAAGCTGTATTAGTTTTGCAAACTATCTTGGCTGGTAAATCAAGAGACTGAACAGTGTGGAATTTGTGTTTTGTTTTTCTGCACTGTTGAAGTTGTACCAAAGCAGTGGGTGGAGAAGAAAGATGGGGCGAGTTGATCAGTTAAATGGTTGACCCTTTTCAGGAAAAGAGATGGATAAATAGTTAACTTTAAACAGTGTCTCATTTCTTGCAGGTCCTGGTGTCTCATTTCTTGCAGGTCCTGTGTTGCTACTGGCCAAGAAATGCCAGCGCAACAATGATTAAGAGAGGAGACCGGCCTGACAAAATATTATGGGAGAAGTACAGAATATCCATATTTTCATCCACTGGTAAAATTATATTTTACTGTATCCATCCACTCCCGTTTATATTGCAATGTATGCTTGGTTGTGTGGCTCTGGAGCAGGTTGCATCAGTTGAACTTACTCTTATATGTAAGGCTAGTTCCAATGTAGAATATGTTCTAAGCCAGGGGTAAACCTGTGTCACCACCTGGTTGTAAGTAATAGTTTTTACACCCTGGCGTAGCAAAAGCTAAGTGTAATGTGGGGTAGACTTATACTATAAATCTATAACTAGTTTCCAAGGTAAGTGTTTCATGACTAGTCATGTCACATCTTGTCTAAATCATTATGTCGGGCGTAGGTAGGCCCAATTTATCTCTTACACCATATTAGTGTCTAACTGGTGCAACCCACTCATGGTCAGCAGTCAGTAACTTCCCCCTCTTAAGTACTATTTGTATTTGCTGAAAGTATTACTATGTGAATTACAAATCTGTTTTGCAAGTGTTAATATGAAAGTATTTATGACTATGTTTAGTGCACATACAGACAATTACTCTGTGGCAGAGCAACGAGCCAAACGGGGGGTTGACAACTCCAATGTTGAATCTGACGAGGAACCAGCGAAGATGGCTGTGACTAAACCAATTAGATTCCATGTAGGGCCACCTGGTGAGGATTTCTTAACTAGTCTTATTCCATTGTGTGTATTACATGCATCAGGAAGTAGATGAAATCAATTGCAATTTTTTTGTATTGTGCTTCGTAAGATGATGATGGAAGTGAAGCACTCCAGAAAAAGACAAATGAACCCAGACAAGCCCAGCTTACAGTGCCCCAGCTTCCACCAGCCCCTAGTGGTAAGACCCTGCATCAGGCTACTAGGTCATTAAATGTATATTCAGCAAGTTGATGGTAAGTTTGACACACATTCAAGTATGTGAGTGAAGAAATGCTTACAGTTAATGCAAGTACTAGTCTTAAATTGAGACGGCATGAAATCATAACCTAATGACAGTTGATATGACAGAAATTACCACACCCATCTGATCTTGACATACTTGATTATTAGTCACATTACCAAAGTGTAACAGTTATTTTTATTTTTTATTAGCAACTTCAAGAGCCAGTGTCTTTGAAAAGACCCTACAAGGTACATAATGTTTCAAGTCTGATAAACGAGCATACTTTCTCAAAGTTCTGTTCCCACCAACTGTATGGGATGAACAGGAAAATCTGTTAAGTGTGTACTGTAAATGTGGTAAAGGTTTGACATCTGTGATCTTCTCTGAAGTTGCAGATGCAGAGGACTTGAGGTCATGTGCCACCTCAAGCCAGAGCGACAGTAAGTGTCTAGTTGTAGTTTGTGAGGGTAAACAATTGAATTGTATGAAGTATTATAGCTTTACAAACCTTTCAAAGCCACTCAACAGAATACAATTACCATCACATTTTTGCATATTAGGTTATTTAAAGTCTTATTACTAATTTGTGCATACTGTTAGAACTTTCCAAATACTTGTGGTGCAGTGTATGGGTGAAACTTGTATTTACAACAGTAGTGAAATTACCATATTCTTCTGGGGTAAAACACAAGTGTGATGCCATGTTTGTAAATATCTGTATGTATTTGCCATCAAACTAAAAGCATTATTTAAAACAAAAATTATGCATGTTCAAAAACATGCAAAGTATGTCTTAATTTTTATCCTTCTGTCTTCTCAGTTACTCCAAGTGGCAGCCAGGAAGAAGCTGGCCAAGACAGAGCATCAGAATCAGGTTTCTTTAGCCATCAAGATATTGATCTCGAAATCGTAAATGTAGAACGTTTAAATAACAGCATGATTTTTTTTAACTTATGAATGGACGAATGATGAGAAAAGTTGGAACAGAGGAGGAGCTGTGGTGCTGTGGAAAGGCTACTCCTTGAAGGGCAGGAAGGGGAAGAGGGCCTTTAATGACCTATCAATCTATGATGCTGTCACAAGCAAGTAAATGCACAAGTTTAGATCATTATTTAGTAGATAGTATTATTGGTCAAGTGATGGTAAGTCAAATGTGTATTTATTAACATTTCAAATGAAATGTCAGTAACAAGGCAGTTACAAACTAAATGGGAAATCCTACCACCTGTTCAGATCGGAGAGAGAGGACAAAGGAAATGTGAAGGAGAGAGGTCTCATGGCCAAAACTGCCTAGGAAGGACGAGAGGGACAATACCCAATCTCTGTCTCAACCAGCATAGGTGGAAAAGTAGGGATTTGACATGAAATGTACCATTTCAATTCTTGTTCACAACATAGGAGCGTCCCTGAAAGCACACCAAGGCTACCTACCAAGAGGTAGATGACAAAATAGCAGATACTCTCAAACATGCACCAGCTCGGCTCAAGAGTAAGAGAAAGGTCTGATTAAAAATAACACTATTTTTTTTATATTTTATTTTTTTACTTCACTTTAATCCAGTCGTCAGTATAAGTAAATTATTGTGTTAGTACAAAAGGAATGTAGTAGGGAGTCGACGTTAAACCGGCATTTTGATCATTTGTTTACGGAAAATTATGACCAATTTGTGCTATTGTGACTTCCAGGAGCGGGTCGAGGAAGCGCCAGTGGATGAGGATGGAGCAGCAGCACCTGAATAAACATAACATACAGTTGAAGTCGGACATTTACATACACCTTAGCCAAATACATTTAAACTCAGTTTTTCACAATTCCTGACATTTAATCCTAGTAAAAATGCCCTGTCTTAGATCAGTTAGGTTCACCACTTTCTTTTAAGAATGTGAAATGTCAGAATAATAGTAGAGAGAATTCTTTATTTCAGCTTTTATTTCTTTTATCACATTCCCAGTGGGTCAGAAGTTTACATACACTCAATTAGTATTTGGTACCATTGCCTTTAAATTGTTTAACTTGGGTCAAACGTTTCGGGTAGCCTTCCACAAGCTTCCCACAATAAGTTGGGTGAATTTTGGCCCATTCCTTCTGACAGAGCTGGTGTGACTGAGTCAGGTTTGTAGGCCTCCTTGCTCGCACACACTTTTTCAGTTCTGCCCACACATTTTTTATAAGCTTGAGGTCAGGGCTTTGTGATGGCCACTCCACTACCTTGACTTTGTTGTCCTTATGCCATTTTGCCAAACCTTTGGAAGTATGCTTGGGGTCATTGTCCATTTAGAAGACCCATTTGCAACCAAACATTAACTTTCTGACTGATGTCTTGAGATGTTGCT
Source organism: Coregonus lavaretus (assembly GCF_964263955.1). Lineage (NCBI taxonomy): Eukaryota > Metazoa > Chordata > Actinopteri > Salmoniformes > Salmonidae > Coregonus > Coregonus lavaretus. The sequence goes on from NC_139993.1 coordinate 17,664,097, forward strand.
TCAATATATCCACATAATTTTCCTTCCTCATGATGCCATCTATTTTGTGAAGTGCACCAGTCCCTCCTGCAACAAAGCACCCCCACAGCATGATGCTGCCACCCCCGTGCTTCACGGTTGGGATGGTGTTCTTCGACTTGCAAGCCATCCCCTTTTTCCTCCAAACATAATGATGGTCATTATGGCCAAACAGTTCTATTTTTGTTTCATCAGACCAGAGGACATTTCTCCAAAAAGTATGATCTTTGTCCCCATGTGCAGTTGCAAACCATAGTCTGGCTTTTTTATGGCGGTTTTGGAGCAGTGGCTTCTTCCTTGCTGAGCGGCTTTTCAGGTTATGTCAATATAGGACTCGTTTTACTGTGGATATAGATACTTTTGTACCTGTTTCCTCCAGCATCTTCACAATGTCCTTTGCTGTTGTTCTGGGATTGATTTGCACTTTTTGCACCAAAGTACGTTCATCTCTAGGAGACAGAACGTGTCTCCTTCCTGAGCGGTATGATGGCTGCGTGGTCCCATGGTGTTTATACTTGCGTACTATTGTTTGTACAGATGAGGTAGAAGTTTTGGTGAGGGAGGCCCTGCTCTCTCCACTCCCAGATGCTTAGCCCATTTCATTCCGATCTCCTCTGCATTTTTGTAGCCATTTGCTACAGCCTGTCAACTATGCCTCTGCCTATCCCTGTTCTCTCCTCTCTGCACAGGCTACACAAACGCACCACACCGCGTGGCTGCTGCCTCTCCAATCTGGTGGTCCCTGCACGCACCACCCACGTGGAGTTCCAGGTCGCAGGCAGCCTCTGGAACTGCCGTTCTGCTGCCAACAAAGCTGACTTCATCCCAGCCTATGCCAACCTCCAGTCCCTCGACTTTCTGGCGCTGACGGAAACATGGATCACCACTGAAAACACCGCTACTCCTACTGCTCTCTCCTCGTCTGACCATGTGTTCTCGCATACCCCGAGAGCATCTGGTCAGAGGGGTGGTGGTACAGGAATCCTCATCTCTCCCAAGTGGACATTCTCAATTTTTCCCCTAACCCATCTGTCTATCTCCTCATTTGAATTCCATGCTGTCACAGTCACTAGCCCATTTAAGCTTAATATCCTTGTCATCTATCGCCCTCCAGGTTCCCTTGGAGAGTTCATCAATGAGCTTGACGCCTTGATAAGTTCCTTCCCTGAGGATGGCTCACCCCTCACAGTTTTGGGGGATTTCAACCTCCCTATGTCCACATTTGACTCATTTCTCTCTGCCTCCTTCTTTCCACTCCTCTCCTCTTTTGACCTCACCCTCTCACCGTCCCCCCCTACTCACAAGGCAGGCAATACGCTTGACCTCATCTTCACTAGATGCTGCTCCTCTACTAATCTCACTGCAACTCCCCTCCAAGTCTCCGACCACTACTTTGTTTCCTTTTCTCTCTCACTCTCCTCCCACACTACTCACTCTGCCCCTACACAGATGGTAATGCGCCGCCGCAACCTTCGCTCTCTCTCTCCCACTACTCTCTCCTCTTCCATCCTATCATCTCTTCCCTCTGCTCAATCCTTCTCCCTCCAATCTCCTGATTCTGCCTCCTCAACCCTCCTCTCCTCCCTTTCTGCATCCTTTGACTCTCTGTGTCCCCTATCCTCCCGGCCGGCTCGGTCCTCCCCTCCAGCTCCGTGGCTTGATGACTCATTGCGAGCTCACAGAACAGAGCTCCGGGCAGCGGAGCGGAAATGGAAGAAAACTAAATTCCCTGCCGACCTGGCATCTTTTCACTCCCTCCTCTCTACATTTTCTTCATCTGTTTCTGCTGCTAAGGCCACCTTCTACCACTCTAAATTCCAAGCATCTGCCTCTAACCCTAGGAAGCTCTTTGCCACATTTTCCTCCCTCCTGAATCCTCCCTCCCCCCCCCCCCCCCCCTCCTCTCTCTCTGTGGATGACTTCGTCAACCACTTTGAAAAGAAGGTTGACGACATCCGATCCTTGTTTGTTAAGTCTAATGACACTGCTGGTCCTGCTCACACTGCCCTACCCTATGCTTTGACTTCTTTCTCCCCTCTCTCTCCAGATAAGATCCTGCGACTTGTGACTGCAGGCCACCCAACAACCTGCCCGCTTGACCCCATCCCCTCCTCCCTTCTCCAGACCATCTCCGGTGACCTTCTCCCCTACCTCACCTCGCTGATCAACTCATCCTTGACCGCTGGCCATGTCCCTTCCGTCTTCAAGAGAGCGAGAGTTACTCCCCTTCTCAAAAAACCAACACTCGACCCCACTGATGTCAACAACTACAGACCAGTATCCCTTCTTTCTTTTCTTTCCAAAACTATTGAGCGTGCCGTCTTTAGCCAACTCTCTTGCTATCTCTCTCAGAATGACCTTCTTGATCCAAACCAATCAGGTTTCAGGACTGGTCATTCAACTGAGACTGCTCTTCTCTGTGTCACAGAGACTCTCCGCACTGCTAAAGCTAACTCTCTCTCCTCTGCTCTTGTCCTTCTAGACCTGTCTGCTGCCTTTGATACTGTGAACCATCAGATCCTCCTCTCCACCCTCTCCGAAATGGGCATCTCCGGCGCGGCTCACTCCTGGATTGCGTCCTACCTGACCGGTCGCTCCTACCAAGTGGCGTGGCGGGAAGCTGTCTCCGCACCACGTGCTCTCACCACTGGTGTCCCCCAGGGATCGGTTTTGGGCCCTCTCCTTTTCTCCCTATACACCAAGTCACTTGGCTCTGTCATATCCTCACATGGCCTTTCCTATCATTGCTACGCTGACGATACACAACTAATCTTCTCCTTTCCCCCTTCTGATAACCAGGTGGCGAATCGCATCTCTGCATGTCTGGCAGACATATCAGTATGGATGACGGATCACCACCTCAAGCTGAACCCTGGCAAGACGGAGCTGCTCTTCCTCCCGGGGAAGGACTGCCCGTTCCATGATCTCGCCATCACGGTAGACAACTCCGCTGTGTCCTCCTCCCAGAGTGCGAAGAGCCTAGGCGTGACCCTGGACAACACCCTGTCGTTCTCCGCCAACATCAAGGCGGTGACCCGCTCCTGCAGGTTCATGCTCTACAACATTCGGAGAGTGCGACCCTGCCTTACACAGGAAGCGGCGCAGGTCCTGGTCCAGGCACTTGTCATCTCCCGTCTGGACTACTGCAACTCGCTGTTGGCTGGGCTCCCTGCCTGTGCCATTAAACCCCTACAACTCATCCAGAATGCCGCAGCCCGTCTGGTGTTCAACCTTCCCAAGTTCTCTCACGTCACCCCCCTCCTCCGCACACTCCACTGGCTTCCAATTGAAGCTCGCATCCGCTACAAGACCATGGTGCTTGCCTTTGGAGCAGTGAGGGGAACGGCACCCCTGTACCTTCAGGCTCTGATCAGTCCCTACACCCAAACGAGGACATTGCGTTCATCCACCTCTGGCCTGCTGGCTCCCCTTCCTCTGCGGAAGCACAGCTCCCGCTCAGCCCAGTCAAAACTGTTCGCTGCTCTGGCACCCCAATGGTGGAACAAGCTCCCTCACGACGCCAGGACAGCGGAGTCACTCACCACCTTCCGGAGACATTTGAAACCCCACCTCTTTAAGGAATACCTGGGATAGGCTAAAGTATTCCTTCTAACCCCCCCCCCCCCCAAATTGTAAAGTGGTTATCCCACTGGCTATAGGGTGAACGCACCAATTTGTGAGTCGCTCTGGCTAAGAGCGTCTGCTAAATGACGTTAATGTGCCCTTGAGCAAGGCACTTAACCCTAATTGCTCCTGTAAGTCGCTCTGGTTAAGAGCGTCTGCTAAATGACTAAAATGTAAATGTAATGAACGTGGTACCTTCAGGCATTTGGAAATTGCTACCAGGTCTACCATTGTTTTTCTGAGGTCTTGGCTGATTTCTTTTGATTTTCCCATGATGTCAAGCAAAGAGGCACTGAGTTTGAAGGTAGGCCTTGAAATACATCCACAGGTACACCTCCAATTGACTCAAATGATGTCAATTAGCCTATCAGAAGCTTCTAAAGCCATTTCATTATTTTCTGGAATTTTCCAAGCTGTTTAAAGGCACTGTCAACTTAGTGTATGTAAACTTCTGACCCACTGGAATTGTACAGTGAACTATAAGTGAAATATGTAAACTTACAACTTCAACTGTAGTTATTCACTTTTAGCTTTAAGCAGTTTTACAGTTCTTGATTGGAGTGCAGTGTTCATGTTTTTACTGACTTGTTATTTTGTGAGCTTATTGCTGTGAGTTTGTTTACGAATCTATTGTGATACAGTTGAAGTAAAACAAAAAAATAACTTCTTATTTTCTGGAATTTTGCATATTTCGGCAGTGGACACCTTCCGACAGGATACTGTGTATATGTTCAGGGTAGATTAAATTACATGTCTTAAGGGGCCTTCCAAGTGGTGCAGTGATCTAAGACACTGCATCGCTGTGCAAGCTGCGTAGCTACAGATGCTGGTTCGATACCTGTCTGTGTCGCAGCCAGCCGCGACCAGGAGACCCATGAGGTGATGCACAATTGGCCCAGCGTCGTCCGGGGTAGGGGAGGGAATGGCCGGCAGGGATTTAGCTCAGTTGGTAGAGCATGGCGTTTGCAATGCCAGGGTTGTGGGGGGCCAGTATGAAAAATAAAAAAAATACGTATTCACTCACTAACTGTAAGTCGCTCTGGATAAGAGTGTCTGCTAAATGACTAAAATGTAAATGTAAAAATGGGTTAGGGGAGGGTTTTGCCGGCCGGGATGTCCTTGTTCCATCACACTGTAGGTACCCACTGATGAAAGTTATGTTACCAGAAACTGCATTTTATGGGGCTCTAAACGTACTTTCTGACATTTAGCAAAGTTATGCGGTTGACCTAAAAATCCACATATTTAACTGTTTAAAATCCCCCACATTTCTACATCCTGAAAAGACTTGGGACGTAAGTTTTGTCAGCGGACACCACAGCTACGTAGAAGGCACGTTTCACAATAACGTTATCATGACTTATGTAGGGACTAAAATAACTTTGTGGTTACGTCCTGGAACATAATTTTGTTAGCTGGGATAATAATAATATGCCATTTAGCAGACGCTTTTATCCAAAGCGACTTACAGTCATGCGTGCATACATTTTTGTGTATGGGTGGTCCCGGGGATCGAACCAACTACCTTGGCGTTACAAGCGCCGTGCTCTACCAGCTGAGCTACAGAGGACTACGTGTGTAAAATACTTTTTTGGAAGGTTGTACTGATTATGATGAGCTAACGCTAAGCTAATTGCCAGCTATGTGTGGCGCCATGTTTGTTGACATCATACAATGCATTCTGGTTGTTACGTAAATGTCTGTCAGACCAAAGATGTTATAACAAAACGAGGTGAATGGATGGTTCACTCGTCTTTCGAGTAAATTTATGGAAATAAATGATGGAAGTGAATGATGGTAGACGACACACCCCCTTCAACATGCATACTGCAAACAGACCTAACTCATCTTGTAACCTATTATCTTAAAAAAGTATTATAATAAACATGGCGGCGCGCACAAATACAATCGTTGGATTACTTTGATTTTTAGAAAGTGTTTTATTCATTTATTTCCATTACTGATAAGCTCACCCGTGACGTGATGAATTGTAAATAGCAGTTGCTATTAGCTAATTCATATTATTGTTTCTGTCAGTCGAGAGTTAGCTAAATATGACTGCTTGTGCTAGGTCACTATTTCCTCAGTTAGCGCTATGACTAATGTAGCCTAAATTCTCCAGTTTGGATGATTGTCTCATGCTGTCGCCACTTCTATTAATTGCATCCAAAAATAAACTGGTCACATTCAGGACATAACGTTCTAAGGACTGTGTTTGTGCAAAATGTTTCCGTGAAAGCCAGCTCAAATGCTGACTGTTGCATCAATCAAAACTGGATGTTCTAAATAAGCGTTCTAATCACACCAGTTTGAGCGTACACTGCAGGGGCCACTGTAGAATGATCACACCTGTGTGTTCGTACGTGTCAAAGGGTTAAAATGTTTATTGACTAATAATTACACACATTAGCATAACATAACCAATACAACAGTAACTCTTAAACCCTTCCAGCTACATACACCAAACCAACTTTCACACGTTCAGGCTATCCTAACTTCAAGTTCTTTAAAATTAGAATGATAAAAATGTGCATAGATTAGCATAATATAACTCAACCAACAGTAACTGTTTATCCATTCAAGCTAGATACACCAAACCAACTTTCATATGTTCAGGCTATTCTAACTTTTCATCTACCTACTTTTTCAACTATCCACGCTACTCCTCTTACACTGCTTGAGCTAGAAACGTCATTCAAATTTTAAAACATGTAGACCGGTCCAAATAGAAAATCTTGTAAACAACTTTTTGATATCTTAAATACTTTTAAGTTGTAAATTTTTTTGTCCATCTTGTCCGTCTTCATTCACTTTCTTGATATTTCCTCAGTATTCTAAAGCTATAAATTGTGACATCATCACTTCAAACATTAAGTTGCGAACAACTTAGACAAAAAGTTAGAGCGTATGAAATCTTCCCCTCTTCCCCTATTTCTCTACTACCAATCAAACTTTAAAGCTGTTTAACTTACCGTATCAACAACATTTTCTCTAACTTTTTATAAACAACTGACAAACTGAACAAAACGGGGATAAACATAACTGCATTTGTCCAATAGAAATGAATGTCACGTCTGTCACCTCAAACTTGTCTCTCGACCTCTGTGCACCTACGTTGTAAAATTTCATTCAGAGGCTAGGAAGTAGCAAACTCATGATGGGTATAGGGAAGATTTGAGTATCATGTAGTAGCCTAAACATATTGCTGTTACATTGAACTGGGTGAATGGAATATGAATGAGAATCATCCAATATGCTGTAACAGAAACAAGGCCATACTCATGAAAAGAAAATCGTCCTCACTCATCTTAAACGGCACTGACTGCCACTGAGCTGCACACATTGGACATTTTCCTAGGCCAAACTGCCTCAGTGCTAACAGTATAACTCAGGTTCATAGGCACATGATTACTGCATACAATAGCTGTAGGATTGACAGAGGCATTCAAGGGAGTTTGAGTGACATAAATTAGGTTACTTACATTATGACTGCCAACGCCCCTGTGACAATGTACATTTGCAGCAGCACTATGACAACTCAGCGACACAATGGTAGGGATTATCTGAGCAGGGCCTGGTTCACTGCAGCCTTGAAATGTGCGGACAGGGTAGAGGAGCCAAGATGCATAAACGTTTGTTAGCATGTTTCTCACAATAGCTTTAGCCATGGAGGGAACAGGCCTGACAAAGGCAACTGTTGCCTACGAACAACTGCCTCAGACAACAACTGCCACTATTCACTATGAACATTTATATAAATCAGAATTAAACAATAGTTGGACGGATCCTATAGCCTTCTTAGTCTCAACAACTCTGAAGCAATGTATCAGCAGACAAAACATTATCACTAAAAACAGAGATCACGCAAGAAGAAATATTAGATACTGTTAAAAGCACCAGGAATGTATGTTTCCCATATAATTCTATTCAACATTTTGGGACAATTCAATTCAGTACTTCCTAGTTCCATATATCAAACAGTTATTTCAATTATATTAAAACCAGGAAAATATGATTGTCCTCTGCTGATTATAGATCGATAAGTTTAATAAATTGTAACAATAATATAACAAAGCTTGTAAGCAATAGAATGGTAAAAGTTTTACCAGACTTGATACATATCAATCAAACAGGGTTTATTAAAAATAGACACAAATATAAAAACATGTTTCAGGTTAATACAATACGCAAAAAAAAACAAGATTTAGATGTATCAATAACGGCTGTTGATGCCAAAAAGGCTTTCAACCGTCTTGAATGGCCTTTTCAGGTCAAAACATTGGAAGCATTCAACTTTCCAGCTGAAATAATACATTTCATTAAAAAAATTATATAAATGTCCTAAAGCAAAAATATACCCAAATAATACATGATCTGATGAAATTGCTTTAGAAAGGGGCACAAGACAGGGATGTCCACTCTCCCCCCTCCTGTTTGCATTGGCAATTGAACTGCTTGCAGAAAAAATTTGACAGGACCCAAACGTAACAGGTATCAGTATTGGTAAACATAAATAAAAACTAAACTTATTTGCAGATGATCTCCTGATATACCTGACCAATATTGAAAACTTAATGCCTTCTTTGCTAAAAATATTTTCAAAATACCCAAAAATCTCAGAATATAAAATTAAAGTGGAAATAATGGCAAAAGGAAAAAGACTGACAAAGTTTTTGTATTTATTTTCGGTAATACCAATTACCCCACTGAAGACATTCTTTAAAAATGTATACTCGGTCATAATAGACTTTATATGGGCAAATAAAATTCATAGAATAAAAAGGAACATTTTACATGGATGGTTTTAACCTTCCAGACTTGGAATTGTATAAACTTGCTACCCAAGGCTTTTTGTCACACCCTGATCTGTTTCACCTGTCTTTCAGCTTGTCTCGTCAAGCCTACCAGCGTTCTTCCCGTACTCCTGTTTTTCTCTAGTTCCTGTTTTCTAGTTTTCCTGGCTTTTACAATTCTGCCTGCTCTGATCCTTAGCCCTTTCTGTGCGCAGAACAAGACTCCTCGGCAAGCTCCGGCTGGTCTCCTTCAACCACTGCCTGTCCCTCACCATCCCTGGTCTCACATACAGTGAGGGAAAAAAGTATTTGATCCCCTGCTGATTTTGTAAATATGCCACTGACAAAGAAATTATCAGTCTACAATTTTAATGGTAGGTTTATTTGAACAGTGAGAGACAGAATAACAACAAAAAAAATCGAATTGATTTGCATTTTAATGAGGGAAATAAGTATTTGACTCCCTCTCAATCAGAAAGATTTATGGCTCCCAGGTGTCTTTTATACAGGTAACGAGCTGAGATTAGGAGCACACTCTTAAAGGGACACGGAAGCAATCAATCAATCAGATTCCAAACTCTCCACCATGGCCAAGACCAAAAAGCTCTCCAAAGATGTCAGGGACAAGATTGTAGACCTACACAAGGCTGGAATGGGCTACAAGACCATCGCCATGCAGCTTGGTGAGAAGGTGACAACAGTTGGTGCGATTATTCGCAAATGGAAGAAACACAAAATAACTGTAAATCTCCCTCTGCCTGGGGCTCCATGCAAGATCTCACCTCGTGGAGTTGCAATGATCATGAGAACGGTGAGGAATCAGCCCAGAACTACACGGGAGGATCTTGTCAATGATCTCAAGGCAGCTGGGACCATAGTCACCAAGAAAACAATTGGTAACACACTATGCCGTGAAGGACTGAAATCCTGCAGTGCCCGCAAGGTCCCCCTGCTCAAGAAAGCACATATACAGGCCCGTTTGAAGTTTGCCAATGAACATCTGAAAGATTCAGAGGAGAACTGGATGAAAGTGTTGTGGTCAGATGAGACCAAAATTTAGCTCTTTGGCATCAACTCAACTCGCAGTGTTTGGAGGAGGAGGAATGCTGCCTATGACTCCCAAGAACACCATCCCCACCGTCAAACATGGAGGTGGAAACATTATGCTTTGGGGGTGTTTTTCTGCTAAGGGGACAGGACAACTTCACCGTATCAAAGGGACCATGTACCGTCAAATCTTGGGTGAGAACCTCCTTCCCTCTGCCAGGGCATTGAAAATGGGTCGTGGATGGTTATTCCAGCATGACAATGACCCAAAACACATGGCCAAGGCAACAAAGGAGTGGCTCAAGAGGAAGCACATTAATGTCCTGGAGTGGCCTAGCCAGTCTCCAGACCTTAATCCCATAGAAAATCTGTGGAGGGAGCTGAAGGTTCGAGTTGCCAAACGTCAGCCTCGAAACCTTAATGACTTGGAGAAGATCTGCAAAGAGGAGTGGGACAAAATCCCTCCTGAGATGTGTGCAAACCTGGTGGCCAACTACAAGAAACGTCTGACCTCTGTGATTGCCAACAAGGGTTTTGCCACCAAGTACTAAGTCATGTTTTGCAGAGGGGTCAAATACTTATTTCCCTCATTAAAATGCAAATCAATTTATAAGATATTTTACATGCGTTTTTCTGGATTTTTCTGTTGTTATTCTGTCTCTCACTGTTCAAATAAACCTACTATTAAAAGTATAGACTGATCATTTCTTTGTCAGTGGGAAAACATACAAAATCAGCAGGGGATCAAATGCTTTTTTCCCTCACTGTATCCCTGGACTTCGTCACGGGTCTCCCCCCATCTGATGGCAACACCGTCATTCTGACAGTAGTGGACCGGTTTTCCAAAGCCGGCAATTTCATTCCTCTCCCCAAGCTACCCTCTGCCAAAGAGACGGCCCAGCTCATGGTGCAGCACGTCTTCTGTATCCATGAACTCAGTTCTTGTCCTGGTTCTGGAAGGCATTCTGCACACTCATTGGGTCATCGGCCAGCCTGTCCTCTGGTTTCCACCCTCAGTCCAACGGCCAGTCGGAGCGAGCCAATCAAGAACTGGAGACAACTCTTCGCTGCCTTGTCTCCGCCAACCCCACCACCTGGAGCCAGCAACTCGTGTGGGTTGAATACGCCCGTAACACCCTCCCGCCACTGGTCTCTTGCCCTTTGAGTGTTCCCTGGGTTATCAGCCCCCGCTCTTCCCGGAGCAAGAGGAAGAGGTCGGCATACCCTCGGCCTAGATGTTTGTCTGCCGCTGTCGCCGTATCTGGAAGCGAGCCCGGTCGGTTCTTCTCAAGACCACCTCCAGGTATCGATGACAAGCGAAACGTCACCGGACCCCGGCTCCCCGGTATCGTCTCGGGCAGAGGGTATGGCTGTCCACTCGAGAGCTGCCCCTCCAGGTGGAGTCCCACAAAAGTTCCCCACGTTTTATCGGCCCTTTCCCCATCTCCAAGATTATAAGCCCTTCTGCTGTTCGTCTTCTGTTGCCCCGTACCCTCCGTATACATCCCACTTTACATGTGTCTAGGATTAAACCTATGTCTCACAGCCCTTTTGATAGATTAATTTGTATTTTGAAAATAATGACTAAAGGATTTCACCCCAAATACGGTATAAATGTGTGAACTGTGTTAGAGTTATAATGTAGTGTAAAGGAAGGAAGGAGACTTAGAAACTATTTAAACATTCTATACTGTGGAAATGTACAGACCGCCTAAAGGTGGGCGGAGCAAAATTCCTTTGTGTGAAGTCATATATAAAAGCTGTATATGTGTTTTGGCAGCAGAGCTCTCCATGATTAAATAATATAGATCATTCTTGCTGGTTGTGGACCTTTATTTAATTCATGATTAATACCAGAGCCTTACACCCTCTGGGAATTATTAAAAGCATTAAGTTTAATGAGAGATATAAATTCTCGTGACAAATGGTCCTTTGAGCCAGATCTCAAAATACGTCTTTGTTGTTCCGGGGACACCGAAAACCGTGCAAGGGCAGATGATAGCATCCGTATAAAATAAGATCCGGCCTTTGACGTTAAGGTTTATAAACAGGCCGATGATTAAACTTATGAACGACAAAACCGTTGACGAGATCTGAAAAAGCATTTGAATCCCAGCGGCAAGAAGAAGGTCAGTAATCTTTATTGAAGGATTTTGGGGGGATGATCTGAACTTGTAATAACATAGAAATACTGTTGTAATTCTTGTAAAGGGCAGAGAATGATTACCAAAATCCAGTAAGACTTGCCATCGCGTTTTTAGACGTTTATCTAGAGAAAACCCAATGCGGCAGTATTCTAGATAGATATAAAATGCGAGTGGTACAGCAGTAAACTTAAGTAAGGAAGGAAGGGGGTCGGCAATTGACTCAAGGTAATAGGCCAATACCAATATAAACTAGTTAGTATTGAGATTGTACAAGATACAGTCTTTACAATATAAACAGGAAGGGAGATAAATATAATTGTGTGAGATAGATACATTAAACAAGTCAAGAGTCATAAACAACTGGATATTTGCTGTAACTCCGGGTTACCGATAGTGTTAACAAGTAATAATCATATAAGGTTGTATACATGTGAGACCTAATGATCCATCGAAAGTCGCGATAATGAATTGTTTCAAGGAAGGGACTAAAATAGGTTGCGTGAGACAAAATGGTTGTCCCATCCGTTTAAACGGGTCGTTTAAAAAAAGAAAAATCTGGGTTACGGGTTGAATAATTTAAATGGTTAATTACAAAAGCTGATCACAACATTTGCTCAAACGTCGTACCTAATAATAAATCCAAAGGAAAATAATTATTGAGTGAATTATTACTAGATTATAAGGAAAACAGGGGGGATTTCTTATTTTTCTACCATGGGAGGCAAATATTCAAAGAGGTCCGAGAATTAATGGGAGATGAAAGATATATGGTGGGAAAAGATCAAAATAATATTTATTATGGATCCATTTGGGGAAAGAAGTATGGGTTTATTGGGCATCTCAATGTAGATAAATTAGAGGCTATGATTAAACAGATGCATGTAAACTGTGGAATGGATTTAAAGAAACAGCGTGGGGAGGGGATAGACACGGCTAGAGTATGGCTCTCAGAGGCTCGGAAGAGAGAGGAAGGACAGAGAAGGAAAAAGGGAGTTATGCAGAGAGTAAATGAAGTGAAGTTTGAGGTCTCAGTGCCTCCCCCAGAGCAGAGGGCAGATAAGTTATATCTAGTCAGAAAACGAGAATGAGCAAGAAAAGAACGGAAGGGAGCGGAGTATTTGATGGCCACATTGGGAGAGATAGCCGAGAAGAGAGAGGGAGACTACCAAGCGAGGAGGCAGAATAGGGAAAGAGATAAGAGGAAGTGCTTTAACTGTAACAAGGAAGGTCATTTTGCAAGAGAGTGTGAGGCCACGTGTAAATACTGTAAGAAAACAGGTCATAACTATCGCGACTGCAGACATAAAGGAAGAGGAGAGCAGAAGGTAATTTGCATCTGAGAGATGCATAATAAGTTCTAAAATTGTTACGATAATTTGATAAGTTTGGATAAGAAGTTACGGTATATAACATAATTAATTCATAGAGATTGTGAGGTTATTTTAGAAGAGTAGTAGAAATGTCCGGGAAATTAGTCTATTTTTTGGTTCCGCTGGTAAAAAGTTTGAAGAAGTGATTTGTGTCGATTAAGAATTGGCTAAAAACACCACAAAGGGATTATTTGATGTAGGTACCTATACGTTTTTAACTTTATATACAGTGCTATGAAAAAGTATTGCCCCCTTTCTAATTTTCTCTACTTTTGCATATTTGTGATACTGAATGTTATCAGATCTTCAACCAAAACCTAATATTAGATAAAGGGAACATAAGTGAACAAATAACACAACAATTACATATTTATTTCATAAACAAAGTTATGCAACACCCAATTCCCCTGTGTGAAAAAGTAATTGCCCCCTTACACTCAATAACTGGTTGTGCCAACTTTAGCTGCAATGACTCCAACCAAATGCTTCCTGTAGTTGATCAGTCACTCACGTTGCTGTGGAGGAATTTTGGACCACTCTTCCATGCAGAACTGCTTTAACTCAGTGACGTGTGGGTTTTCAAGCATGAACTGCTCGTTTTAAGTCCTGCCACAACATCGCAATTGGGATTAGGTCTGGACTTTGACTAGGCCATTCCAAAACTTCAGATTTGTTGCTTTTTAGCAATTTTCATGTAGACTTGATTGTGTGTTTTAGATCATTTTCTTGCTGCATGACCCAGCTGCGCTTAAGCTTCAGCTCACAGACGGATGGTCTGACATTCTCCTGTAGAATTCTCTGATACAGAGCAGAATTCATGGTTCCTTCTATTAAGGCAAGTCATCCAGGTCCTGAGGCAGCAAAGCATCCCCAAACCATCATACCACCACCACCATGCTTGACCTTTGATGTTGATGTTCTTACTGCAGAGTTTGGTTTTCGCCAGGCATTACTGAAACCATGTCGTCCAAAAAGTTATACTTTTGAATCATCTGTCCATAGAACGTTCCTCCAAGAGTCTTGATGATCCTCCAGGTGCTTTTTGGCAAACTTGAGTCAACTTTTTGGACGAGATGGGTCCCATTATGCCTGGTGAAAACCAAACACTGCATTCCACAGTAAGAACATCATACCAAAGGTCAAGCATGGTGGTGGTGGTGTGATGGTTTGGGGATGCTTTGCTGCCTCAGGACCTGGACGACTTGCCTTAATAGAAGGAGCCATGAATTCTGCTCTGTATGTCAGACCATCCGTCTGTGAGCTGAAGCTGAAGTGCAGCTGGGTCATGCAGCAAGACAATGATCCAAAACACACAATCAAGTCTACATGAAAATTGCTAAAAAGCAACAAATTTGAAGTTTTGGAATGGCCTAGTCAAAGTCCAGACCTAATCCCAATTGAGATGTTGTGGCAGGACTTGAAACGAGCAGTTCATGCTTGAAAACCCACACGTCACTGAGTTAAAGCAGTTCTGCATGGAAGAGTGGGCCAAAATTCCTCCACAGCGATGTGAGAAACTGATCAACAACTACAGGAAGCATTTGGTTGGAGTCACACAGGGGAATTGGGTGTTGCATAACTTTGTTTATGAAATAAATGAAATAAATATTTAATTGTTGTGTTATTTGTTCACTTATGTTCCCTTTATCTAATATTAGGTTTTGGTTGAAGATCTGATAACATTCAGTATCACAAATATGCAAAAGTAGAGAAAATTAGAAAGGGGGCAAATACTTTTTCATAGCACTGCATGTATTAACTTACTCACCCAAACGTAGACGTACGTCATGGGTGAGAAAGTACTTAATATAGGTTTTCTAAGGTTGTATCGTTGTTGGATCATGTGATAAGGTTTAATGAATAATCGGACCATAACTAATGTGGTTATAGACGTAATGTATGACATAGTACAAAGCCAATATAGGTTTCCATTGAACTATTATGATTTATTTGTCATTTCAATGGCATAGAATGAAATCTGTATTTATGGGTGTAATTCAACGGCTGGTATGGGTGGCTTGACCAGATACTACTGAGTATTTGGTTTGGTGATGTTGAATGGAAGATTTGTAGCGTGTTTTGGTTTAAATAGAACGACTCACGTATTCAACAGGAATAGGTGCGGTGAGAGAGTTTTTGTGTGGCCGAATGAGGTGAGAGTTAAAAACTACTGAGAATAGAGAAGTATTATGGACATACAGTGGGGAAAAAAAGTATTTAGTCAGCCACCAATTGTGCAAGTTCTCCCACTTAAAAATATGAGAGAGGCCTGTAATTTTCATCATAGGTACACGTCAACTATGACAGAGAAAATGAGGAAAAGAAATCCAGAAAATCACATTGTAGGATTTTTAATGAATTTATTTGCAAATTATGGTGGAAAATAAGTATTTGGTCAATAACAAAAGTTTCTCAATACTTTGTTATATACCCTTTGTTGGCAATGACACAGGTCAAACGTTTTCTGTAAGTCTTCACAAGGTTTTCACACACTGTTGCTGGTATTTTGGCCCATTCCTCCATGCAGATCTCCTCTAGAGCAGTGATGTTTTGGGGCTGTCGCTGGGCAATACGGACTTTCAACTCCCGCCAAAGATTTTCTATGGGGTTGAGATCTGGAGACTGGCTAGGCCACTCCAGGACCTTGAAATGCTTCTTACGAAGCCACTCCTTCGTTGCCCGGGCGGTGTGTTTGGGATCATTGTCTTGCTGAAAGACCCAGCCACGTTTCATCTTCAATGCCCTTGCTGATGGAAGGAGGTTTTCACTCAAAATCTCATGATACATGGCCCCATTCATTCTTTCCTTTACACGGATCAGTCGTCCTGGTCCCTTTGCAGAAAAACAGCCCCAAAGCATGATGTTTCCACCCCCATGCTTCACAGTAGGTATGGTGTTCTTTGGATGCAACTCAGCATTCTTTGTCCTCCAAACATGACGAGTTGAGTTTTTACCAAAAAATTATATTTTGGTTTCATCTGACATTCTCCCAATCCTCTTCTGGATCATCCAAATGCACTCTAGCAAACTTCAGACGGGCCTGGACATGTACTGGCTTAAGCAGGGGGACACGTCTCGTACTGCAGGATTTGAGTCCCTGGCAGCGTAGTGTGTTACTGATGGTAGGCTTTGTTACTTTGGTCCCAGCTCTCTGCAGGTCATTCACTAGGTCCCCCCGTGTGGTTCTGGGATTTTTGCTCACCGTTCTTGTGATCATTTTGACCCCACAGGGTGAGATCTTGCGTGGAGCCCCAGATCGAGGGAGATTATCAGTGGTCTTGTATGTCTTCCATTTCCTAATAATTGCTCCCACAGTTGATTTCTTCAAACCAATCTGCTTACCTATTGCAGATTCAGTCTTCCCAGCCTGGTGCAGGTCTACAATTTTGTTTCTGGTGTCCTTTGACAGCTCTTTGGTCTTGGCCATAGTGGAGTTTGGAGTGTGACTGTTTGAGGTTGTGGACAGGTGTCTTTTATACTGATAACAAGTTCAAACAGGTGCCATTAATACAGGTAACGAGTGGAGGACAGAGGAGCCTCTTAAAGAAGAAGTTACAGGTCTGTGAGAGCCAGAAATCTTGCTTGTTTGTAGGTGACCAAATACTTATTTTCCACCATAATTTGCAAATAAATTCATTAAAAATCCTACAATGTGATTTTCTGGATTTTTTTTTCTCATTTTGTCTGTCATAGTTGACGTGTACCTATGATGAAAATTACAGGCCTCTCTCATCTTTTTAAGTGGGAGAACTTGCACAATTGGTGGCTGACTAAATACTTTTTTTCCCCCACTGTACTATCGTAATAAATAAACGGAACCAAACATGACGGTACTACAGCAATTTAGAATGGTTAATGTTGTTACGTTATTTTTAAACCCTATGATAGAGGTAAATGCAGGACGCTGTTTGAGAGTGTGTTTTATTTTGGCTACTAAGGGAAAAAATTGGAAGAGGTTCCATGTTTTAGTCTACGGATGATAGCCATTGGGGTTGGCTGGAACGTGAGAGCGCTGTAAGGGATATTCTGTGGTTGCTGTGGGGAAGGAGGTCATAGGGGTTTGAATGTTGTCGGTGTGAAATGACTAGCTAGTTAGCGGTGAGAGCTAGTGCGGTTTTCATTTGGTGACATCACTTGCTCTATTAACTGGAAGTAGTTGCTTTGCCAGATCGCGGATTTTGTGGAGTGATTGGTAATGGTGTATGTTGTCGAGATGTGTAGAGGGTCCCTGGTTCGAGCCCAGGAACGGACAGAAAGTAAAGCTTTTACATTGAGGCTATGGACCTAAATCACTAGGTGGATTGGGAGAGGTGAAAAGTTGAATCGAATTGGTTGAAGACAAAGTAAGTAAATTAATTAGGATGATATGAAGAACATGTCTAGATAGTTCAATATGGAACGTTATTTGATAATTGGTAATTATTATTATTACATTATATAGTTTGTTTAAGCAACAGTGAGTTATGCAGACAGTTCATTCATTCTAAAATCGATAATCTGTTTATGGTACGTTGAACAATGGGATATAGTTTTACTAGTAGGCTGATGGATTAAATGAACATTTTTGGTGAGATATTAAGTTATTAAACAATAGGTTTATATTTTATAACATCAATGCGACAGGTAGCGAGTATTACATTAATAGAAAGGGGTTATAGGTTTATATTAGGAGGTGTAGTGAACTTAATGAAACGTGGTATTATATAGTGTCTTCCAGGATTGATGGAAGTCTCCTATAGGATTATGTTAAGGGGAAAGTAGGAGACAACATATCAACTTTTTTTAAATAGATGCCTGGAATAAAATATAATGTCTTACTTATACGGAGTATGTGATTGTATTGGCTAATGAATGAAATATGACATTTACAGGGGTGACAGGAACAATAGAAGGGGAGACAGATTTTCCTATGGTGTTGATCAAATCATTGATAATGGATCATTTGATATGGGA
Organism: Coregonus lavaretus; assembly: GCF_964263955.1. Taxonomy (NCBI): domain Eukaryota; kingdom Metazoa; phylum Chordata; class Actinopteri; order Salmoniformes; family Salmonidae; genus Coregonus; species Coregonus lavaretus. Next base: position 17,682,049 of record NC_139993.1, read on the forward strand.
TCACATGGAGCAGATTTAGGGGTTCAATAATCATTGTGAGATTTAAAGAGGATATGATCTGTAGGGTAATCAATGAAACATAATCATTGTATACTCTAGGAATTTTGAGTGGTTTTATGGATTAGTTAGAGGAATTAGATTGATACAAACAATTATTGATGAGTTAGGACTGGGGATATCTGTATCATGTTTTGTGTGTACTTACTATCTTTAGATTATTGATGATAATTGAATGTTAACTAAATGTAAAATTTCTCTTCCAGGAGAAAGCGATTCGCTTATCTCATTGGAATGTTGCCCAGGGCTAGGGGGAGCAGTTTGGTGGAGTTAGGCAGTGTTAGGTCGTAAAAGGGAGCTACCTAATTAAGTGGGGCCTGGCTATTTTTGTTTGTTGTTTTTCAATTGGGTTTTTCAAATAAAAAAACAACACACCTAGTATGATGTTTATAAAGGGTTGTTACTTTGATTTTAGGGGGTTTTCAACAGATCAAAGGTGATAAGTCTTAAAGGAGCACACAGTGTATTTTATAAAGTTTTTCTGTTTTGACTGAGTTTAGGGTATACATGATTTCTTATGAGAATAAATGTCATGAGGACTTAATGAACACTTGGGGTACAGAACATTTATGAGATGTTTTGAATGTTGGTAATGATTAGTATACTATTTGATGGAACAATTCGTTGAATGATTTCAATGACCTCTACAATCTGTCCTGGCTTTATAGTGTACTTGATCACCCGCACTCTAAATCCTAGAGGCATGCTGAACTGAGGGCTAGTTATGATAAGGATAATTGTAAAGAATTTTATAATTTGGGAATAATATATATGATTCGGACCATAAAATAACTAAAGTGAGAAGGAGCTACCCTGAATGAGGGATGCCTGTTGCTAGTCAATTGTACTAATCTTGGATTACTTTACGGGATAGAAGTAAGTTGAGGTATTATCAAATGTTGTCATTTTAATTTCATTTTTATTATGGTTTAATAAACAACAAGTTGGTATTTGAAACTAAATTAATGCAATGAGCTGCAGTAATCAGAGAAAGGCACAATCTAATGTGAAACAGCTATTACCTAGGTCATGGATTCAGTAATGAGACCAGGGTGATGATAATAATAGAAATCTAGATATAATAATTTAAGATAAGGACTAGCTGTCCAGATATAGACAAAAAAGGATGAGTTAAGGAATAAATGCCAAGACAAAATACAGAACGGCATTGAGTCATTGCACTGGGGGTGAAGGGGGAATCTGACCTAGGGTAGAATTGCTCTCTCTTACTTAAATCCATGGCTGTCCTACGTTATCAGTGAATGAAAGCAGAAGGGAGCCTTTTGCTTCTCTCCTCAAACAGAGAGGAAAGAGCAGCCAGGATTGAGCAGAGTTCAGGCTAAAACCTTTGTCTCTCCTTTCCTATCTTCTTAATTGATTAGGTTTGGTTAGGTTTGAAAGATTTAAGTATGGTCTTCAGGTCTACTCCTCCGGGGTAGAACAGAGTTTAAACTAAACATGAGTGTTTACAAGATAAGGGACTGATTGATTGGATTACTATTGATTCTGAACTGAATGAAAGTCAAATTTAGCCGCCATAATAGACACAGGAAGTGGGAGGAGCAATAAAGAAGCAAGGTGCAATCACAAAAGAAAAAAAAGATGGCATAAGGATAATTTACCAATATTACCTAAATGATTGTTTAGGTAGGTGGTAATATTGACACATGGGCAGAGACATGTGTCAACAGGGGGGATGATGGTAGATGGTAGGATTAAAGATAACTAGACAAGGGAGAGGACAAAATACTTAAATATTTTATTTTATTTTTGTATTTTGGATACAGGAGCGCAGGAAGAAATTGGGTACAATGTCTACCGATAGTATTAATGACGATCAGGATAACTCCAGATAAAGAAGGGTTATTGCCATTGGAGAAGGGATTTGGTAGACCATACAGAATGCCCGTGTTAGGAGGACCGGAGCAAGCAGAAATAGAAATTGAGAGAACCCTAGCAGAACACGGGAGAAGGTTGTTTATTAACCACACCTGTATGTCAGAGGTTTTGTGCCCCACAGGTGAACTAAAGGAGAAGGTGACCCACTCTATCCAACCAGGTGACTGGTGTGGATGTCCAGTCCCTAAAGAAGAAAGACTGGAAGCAGGCCTGTTGGGAAGGGCCCTATCAGGTTATATTAGTCACCGCCTTTGTCATTAGAATAGCAGAAAGAGCAACCTGGGTCCACGTTACCCACTGCAAAAAGGTAAAAGCACATACAAGCACCACTGAACACACGCAGAGTTAGAGAGAAGAACTGTACGAATGGGGTCTGGGGATCACCTCTGTTAATGAAGATCTCCTACCCTGACCTATCATCACTGTAGTGTGTTCTCAGGGTGTGAGTATGGGGTGGTACCATGCAGAAAGACTGAGGACAGGAGAGTGTTGCCGGTTTTTGGGAATATCATAGTCTCGGCAATGACCGTCAAGGACGAGTGGCCTACAACATTTACATTTACATTTAAGTCATTTAGCAGACGCTCTTATCCAGAGCGACTTACAGTTAGTGAATACATATTTTTTTTTAATACTGGCCCCCCGTGGGAATCGAACCCACAACCCTGGCGTTGCAAACGCCATGCTCTATCAACTGAGCTACATCCCTGCCGGCCATTCCCTCCCCTACCCTGGACGACGCTGGGCCAATTGTGCGCCGCCCATGAGTCTCCCGGTCGCGGCCGGCTGCGACAGAGCCTGGATTCGAACCAGGATCTCTAGTGGCACAGTTAGCACTGCAAAGCAGTGCCTTAGACCACTGCGCCACTCAGGAGTTGCAAAATAGGAGTCAGAGAAGGGCAGACTATAGGATTAAAAATAAGGGTTAGGGACGTAGCCAACGGGTGGGGTACATGTCAATAAGCAATTTGGGATGATAAAATCCCATAATATTAGTGTTCAAGCCCCACGGCGGATTGTTCCAAGACTCAAGTGTTTAAACACACTTGGGGACGGGGATATGAGACCGAGAGGGATTGGACATCCAGATGGGGGGGTATAGAGAAACAAAGACATCACCAATTATCAATTGGAGATAGTAGTAATGTGACTGACTTAAGTTCGGAAGCACAGGAGAGAATTCTGAACCTTACAGCCCCTGTAAACGATGTGTGGTGGGCGTGTGCCAGTAAAGGCAGTATAAGGCAGAGAATGTCAAAAGGTTGGCTAGGTACGTGCACCCCGGTTCTACTGGTTCAGCTAGTTAGAATTAGTCACCAGGAACCATGGAAAGGGTTAAACAGATGTAGGAGGAGTTTTGACAAGAAGGAGAATAGCCCTAGTTAGATAAATGCGATTGGGATACCAAGGGGAGTACCGGAGGAATACAAAGCCTGAAACAAGTAGGGGAAGGGTTTAGTATAACATTCTTCTGTCGGGTGACAATAAACAAAAATGTGGATTGGATTAAATATATCTATTACGACCAACAATGATTTGTTGGTCAGACTAGGGATGCAGTAAAGGGGATCTCTGAACAATTATCCGCCACCTCACTCATGACTAGGGAAAATAGGTTGGCTCTAGATCAGGCAGAAAGGGGTGGTGTCTATAGAATGGTGGGCCATTATTGCACATTTATCCCTAAAAACACTGCACCGGATGGGACAGTCACCAGAGCTCTTGCAGGATTAACTGCTCTAAGTGAAGAATGGGCTGAGAACTCAGGAGTTAGTACATCTTGGATAGGGTGGTTTGATGAAATGTTTGGTAAATGGAAAACCATAGCTGCCACCATCTTGGGGGCAGCCAGCATTTGTATGGGTATTCTTGTATTATGTGATTGTTGTTTTGTTCCCTGTGTCCGAGGGTTGGTGAGTAAGGCGTTGGAGAATGCGTGTGTCTCAACAAATAATGAGATATGGACCGACTCCGGACTCTGACCAGTGGAATGTGAAATACGATCCTCCAGGCTTGGTGGATAACGAGGACTTTGACCCTGAAAGACCGCAATTGGATGAAACATTTATTGGTTCTGACGTATGAAGGTCATAGGAAAAATCTTAAAAAGAAGGCCTATGATTGGAAGGAGTTAAATATAACTAATCTCTGAGATTAATCATGCTTGTAAATACATTTACCCTGAGTGTGAAAAATGTAGTCAAAGGGTGGATTGATAGATTAATTTGTATTTAGAAAATAATGACTAAAGGATTTCACCCCAAATACGGTATAAATGTGTGAACTGTGTTAGAGTTATAACGTAGTGTAAACCCACTAACAGAGGGGGTGAGTTAGAAACTGCTGAGACAAACATTCCAGGAGGAAGGAGACTTAAAAACTATTTAAACATTCTATGTTTAAATAATACAGATCATTCTTGCTGGTTGTGGACCTTTATTTAATTCATGATTAAAACCAGAGCCTTACACCCTCTGGGCATTATTCAAAGCATTAAGTTTCATTAGAGATATACATTCTCGTGACACCTTTGTCTCCTGTTTTTCTCTAGTTCCTGTTTTCTAGTTTTCCCGGTTTTGACCATTTTGCCTGCCCTGACCCTGAGCCTGCCTGCCATTTTGTACCTTGTGACATAGCCTTGGATTACTGACCTCTGCCTGCCCTTCACCTGTCATTCGCCTGCCCCCCCCCCCTGTTGTTGTAATAAACGTTTGTTACTTCGAAACTGTCTGCATCTGGGTCTTCTCCTGAGCCGTGATAGCTTTTACTTGCGACATATAGTTAAATGCACTAAAGAGGAACAATGGGTACTGTACATATTGAAGATGCGCATGCTCATCCCCAGAATATTTTTATGTCTATTTTCAAAGGTTAAAGCTAAGAACATTAACAAATTCATTTTTAAGAACACTAAAACAATATGGAAGAAAATGAAACGTATTCTACAAGAACCAATATCACTGCCTAGAAATACAACCTTAAGGCACAATCCTTGGATAGCTTTTCAGAATTCATCGATTGTCACGGTTTCGGCCGAGGCTGCTCCTTCTCCTTGTTCGGGCAGGCTTCGGCGGTCGTCGTCTCCGGAGTACTAGCTGCCACCGTTCTATGTTTCGATGTTTGATTGGTTTTGTCTGTTTTGTTACACCTGTTCCTTGTTAGTGTTAATTATGCATCCTATAAGTTCTCTAGAGTTTTGTCATTTGTTGTGTGTAATTGTTCGTTGTCACTGTGGGATGCTAGTTCGTTTTTGTCTCTCTGTTCGGTGTAGTAGTAGAGCTCCGCACTTTTGTGCCTTTGTATGTACTTTACCGGTGTGCGTAAAGTTCGCTTGCCTGCCAGGTTGTATGTAGCCGTGTTTGGCTTGTTCTTTTTGTCTTCACTAAAGACGTCAGTACGAAGCCTCTGTGTGTCCTGCGCTTGATTCCACACCACTTCTACACTCAACTGTGACATCGATAAATTGGTCCACATGGAAAACTAACGGCATAGAAACCGTAAATGACTTGGTAACAGAAAATACATCTATTTCCATGACAGATAAAAGTAATTTTGGACTGACCAATTGTTTCAAATACATGAAATGTTTTTTTTGTGTATTTATTAGGGTCCCCAATTAGCAGCTGCCGAGGCAGCGGCTTCTGTTCCTGGGGTCCAAATAGGAAACATAACAAATAAAATACATAATATACATAGCACTATATTTGCAAGATATTCAGGCGAGACAACCACATATCTCAGTCATATCCCAACCACGTATCACATACATAATAAAATACAATAATTTACAATGCAAAATACAATACACAATTCATACAAATGTCTGTCTCTCTTTCATCTGTTTTTCGAATCTGTTTTTATTGCTAGCCTGAGTGAATCAACTCCTTATGAGAATGACTCAAATCCTGCTGACTCAAATCCTTGCAAGAATGACTCAAATCCATGTGACAATGACTCAACCGTTTATGATAATGACTCAACCAACTCCTTATGAGAATGATTAAAATCCTTGTGAGAATGACTCAAATCTTACTGAGACTGAAAGCGTTCTGATATGGACACTGTACCTACGAATGTTCTTATAATGAACATAAGCTGCTTTTGGGAAACCAAGCCCAGCTCAGTCACCTGAGTGCATGATTGCACCAGTTCTTATGACATAATTATGTTGTTATAATTCAGCTGGAGTGTCCTCAGTGTAGGTATGTGGCAATCTGTATTCACAAGAGTCTTAAGCGTATGTTCACCTGAATAATTCCGTTTCAGGTTTACTAGTGAGGAGTTGAGGCTCTGTAGCACAATATCCATTATTTCTAGAGACATGTGGACCCAACTCAAATAAAGACTGGACACGTTTGTTAGAAAATATCTGTCTGGAAAATCCCATTCCGTGCTTCCACAGTGTTACAGGTTTAGGTTTTTCTCAAATCTTCGCTTTTCAATCTTGAGGTTGGTTCTGTTTAAGTGTGGAAGTGTAGTGATTGGAATCATCCTTGCTGGCAGGATGTGTTGCACCTGTCGCCTTGTTAATCAGTCGTTAGTTTCACCTGTGCTGGCACAAGTACTATTTAACAGCTGCAAAGCCAATGCTCCAGTTGGCAGGAGAGATGTTGAAAGTGCTTGACCACGGTTTAAGGTGTCATCTTTAATTTTGGGAAAACAAAGCCTTTTATCTTGTGTTCTCCCCTTTGGTTAGCTCCACTTACTTTTAACTCCATATTATAAGTTGGTGTGGGGTTTTGTTTTGGACCCAGTTTCTTGTTGCTAGTCAACTTTCAGTGGACACCCCCATGAGTGTCTTTGAAAACCCATTTTAAAACCCCATCTATTTAGTTTTACTTGTCCGTGGCTCATTTGTTAGTTCCCTTTTATGTTAAGTTACAGTTTATTGTTTCTTAGTGGAAACGTAACAACAGATGGAAAGGTGTAATGTCTGAAGGTGAGGAAAAACATTGTCTGTGATGCTAAAGATTTCAAAAGTATTCCCAGATACATCCAGCTTTCTCAGCCCTGTGGACGTGCTGCATATTTCTGATGGAGAGGAACCGAAAGGGCGAGGTGGTTGTGATTTAGTTTAGGCTTGGGCTGTATCCAGATTTTCATATTGTCATACCGTCCTTCTCTCATCCCGGGATGTACGGTATTACCAGTATAGCACACAAGGGGGCGCAAAAAATGCAAGAAAGCCCATTGGGCCTATTACCAGAATGCTAAAAAACTAATAGCGAAATCACAGACACTGTTAGCTAAATGCAAACAAACTAAAATGAACAAACTAATTGCAAAGACGGGAAAATCCAGCTCAGAAAATTATACAAGCATACCTATTAGCTAACAGATGTAATTTTTGGTGAGTGTGGAGATTTACAAGTGAAAGTGAACGAGAAATTGTGCAAATGAACAAAGTTGTTTTTTCTGAAGGAAGAGCAGCATCTGTATACTGAGCAGAAGGGAGAAGAACAGAGGAGGGGAAACACTAGCAGGAAGCACAGGGAAAAAATTGCAGCAGTACAGATGGCTCATCCAGAGCTCTTTGACTTCTGGCAGAAAGCCATTATAAGATATCTGATGGCAAACATTCAGTAGTGAATTGCATACAAGTGTAACGATAGTTACCGGAGTGTAACTCCAGTTCTATGAGTGGAGCGGAGCCCCATAGGGGAGCTCTGCTCCTATTAGTTTACCCCGCTGCCTAGGCAGTGAACGGCCTGAGACAAAATTATGCACACACCTGCAGCCAATAGGAGTACAGGTGTCCCTATAAGAGGGGACACTTCCCCTCAATCAGCCTCCCGAGAAATTATCTTCAGCGAGACTAGAGGGTCGGCAGGACCTTAAGTCCTATGGGGCTCCACTCCACTCATAGAACTGGAGTGACACTCCGGTAACTATCGTTCTATATCGTGGAGCTCCAACGCTCCAAAATGTACTCCCTGCCGAGCCCAACACTTCCCATCTAAATGAAAACGTTGGGCCTAGCAATGGCTGCGACCAAGTCCCTGTGTCAATATACTGCGTCATCGGTTCAAATCTGCCCCACCTAGTCCAATGGCATCACCAATGTCTGGTGGGCAGATCACCAGAATACGGGCCATACTAATCTGAACAAGCAGATAGATGACGTCACATTCCGTCAAAATTGTCATGACCGGTCTAATAGTACCGTAACCAAGGTTACTACTATTATCCCTCATCATTCAGCCTCAACACAGTTATTCAATATCCATCTCTTCCCCAATATCCCTGTCATCTCCTGAGTCAGCGCCCTCAGATGATGCCTCAGAAGCTGAGGCCAACACTGATAGCACATCCTCAAAGGGAATATCCTCCCTAAAAAAATGCCCAGCGCTGCTTCCTCTCCTTCAATGGAAGGAGGGTGCAGCTGGCGCAAATAGGGGGATCGCTGATGCCGTCCTTGGCGTGCTGTGAACCCAAACACACGAAACAAAGGTCGTGGGAGTCTGCAGCCGCCATGGAGGAACAGCGGCATTGAGTTCTGAAAAGAGCTTTTGGGGGTGGAAAACTTCCCGGTGTGCTCATTATAGGATGACGTCGAGAACTGGAAATTGACAGCGTTATCTTCATCCTCAGTCTTCGACCCTTCTTGGCTTCTTCAGTCTAGTCCAGTCGCTGAAGAAAATGGGAGGCTGATTGAGGGGAAGCGTCCCCTCTTATTGGCTGCAGGTGTGTGCATAATTTTGTCTCAGGCTGTTCGCTGCCTAGGCACTGTCACCACCGATAAATCTATGATAATAGAGAATTTCAATAAGCATTTTGCTGCGGCTGGCCATGCTTTCCACCTGGCTACCCCCCCCCCCACCCCCCACAAATCAGCTGGGCTAGACAATCTGGACCCTTTCTTTCTAAAATTAGCCGCCGAAATTGTAGCAACCGCTATTACTAGCCTGTTCAACATTTCGTATCATCTGAGATCCCCAGAGATTGAAAAGCTGCCGCGGTCATCCCCCTCTTCAAAGGGGGTGACACTCTTGATCCATCCTGCCATGCCTTTCGAAAGTATTTGAAAGCCAAGTTAACAAACAGATCACCATCCATTTCGAATTCCACCGTACCTTCTCCGCTATGCAATCTGGTTTCTCAGCCACGCTAAAGGTCCTAAACGATATTATAACCGCGATCGATAAAAGTCAGTACTGTGCAGCCGTCCTTCATCGACCTGGCCAAGGCTTTCGACTCTGTCAATCACCGCATTCTTATTGGAAGAATAAATAGCCTTGGTTTCTCAAATGACTGCCTCTCCTGGTTCACCAACTACTTCTCAGATAGAGTTCAATGTGTCAAATCGGAGTGCCTGTTGTCTGGACCTCTGGCAGTCTCTATGGGGGTGCCACAGGGTTCAATTCTTGGGCCGACTCTTTTCTCTGTGTATATCAATGATGTTGCTCTTGCTGCTGGTGACTCTCAGATCCACCTCTACGCAGACGACACCATTTTGTATACATCTGGCCCTTCATTGGACACCTCCAAACGAGCTTCAATGCCATACAACACTCCTTCCGTAGCCTCCAACTGCTCTTAAACGCTAGCAAAACTAAATGCATGCTCTTCAATCGAACGCTGCTTGCACCCGCCTGCCCGACTAGAATCACTACTCTCGGCGGCTCTGACTTAGAATATGTGGACAACTACAAATACCTAGGTGTCTGGTTAGACCGTAAACTCTCCTTCCAGACTCACATTAAGCATCTCCAATCCAAAGTTAAATCTAGAATCGGCTTCCTATTTCGCAACAAAGCCTCCTTCACTCATGCTGCCAAACATGCCCTCGTAAAACTGACTATCCTACCGATCCTTGACTTTGGCGATGTCATTTACAAAATAGCTTCCAACACTCTACTCAGCAAATTGGATGTAGTCTATCACAGTGCCATCCGTTTTGTCACCAAAGCCCCATATACTACCCACCATTGTGACCTGTGCGCTCTCGTTGGCTGGCCCTCACTACATATTCGTTGCCAAACCCACTGGCTCAAGGTCATCTATAAATCACTGGTAGGCAAATCCCTGCCTTATCTTAGCTCATTGGTCACCATAGCAACACCCACCCGTAGTATGCGCTCCAGCAGGTATATCTCACTGGTCATCCCCAAAGCCAACACCTCCTTTGGCCGCCATTCCTTCCAGTTCTCTGCTGCTAATGACTGGAACGAACTGCAAAAATCTCTGAAGCTGGAGACTTATCTCCCTCACTAACTTTAAGCATCAGTTGTCAGAGCAGCTTACCGATCACTGCACCTGTACACAGCCCATCTGTAATTAGCCCACCCAACTACCTCATCCCCATATTATTTATTTTGCTCATTTGCACCCCAGTATCTCTATTTGCACATCTATCACTCCAGTGGTAATACTACATTGTAATTATTTTGCACTATGGCCTATTTATTGCCTTACCTCCATAACTTACTACATTTGCACACACTGTATATAGATTTTCTATTGTGCTATTGACTGTATATTTTGTTTTATCCCATGTGTAACTCTGTGTTGTTTTTAATCGCACTGCTTTGCTTTATCCTGGCCAGGTCACTGTTGTAAATGAGAACTTGTTCTCAACTGGCTTACCTGGTTAAATAAAGGTAAAGTAAAATATATATATATATATTCTTTTATGACCGTATACCGACTGGGCACATGCCCGGGGGCACGGTGAATAATCTGCCGATGTGCCCTTGAGAAAGGCACTTAACCCTAATTGCTGCTGTATGTTGCTCTAGATAATACCGTGTGCTAAATGACTAAAATTTAGGTGGGGGCCCCCCAACCAAATCTCTCTAAGGGCCCCCAAAAGGCTAGACCCACCCCTGTGTCTAATTCATAATCTTAGCTATTGAAATGCAAGCAACAGGTGATGAGACCCAGTTACAGAAAGTATTACAATACCAAAACATTAAAAAATATATACGTATTTCACTCATGTCAACCGTACTAACGTGATTGTAATACAATCATCAGTACTCTTCATATTAACCTACTGGACCTCCTTACAATAAACAAAAATATGAAACAATGATTATTCACTTAATTTTAAATGATGACGTAATGGTGAATGAATCACACAGCTGCAAGTTGTCTGTGTTTACATCCCTCTCATTCCAATCACTAAAGACGGCTATAGTAGAGGGAGAGAGGTTACAAGAGAAAAAGGTGGGGGGACTAGGTGGAGGTTCAGATCTCATGGAGAGTTACCGTCCTGTAGTTTATCAACCAGCTAGTTATTAGAATCAGGTGCACTAGATTAGGGTTGGAGAATACCTACAAGATGGTAACTCTCCAGGAGAGTCCTGTATCAGATCAAGCTGGATCTTGCGTCGAGTGTGTTGATTCCATCTCGATCTGGTCATCCTCATCGTGGTACTCCAGCACTCTGGGGCCTGATTGGTGTCACACTTTTTCCCTAGCCCCAGATAACACACCAGATTAAACTAATTGCATTCCGAGGGCTAGTCCTCTAGAGAATCACCTGAAAAACATAGTGTTACATTTACTTTATTTGCAAACTGTAGCAACACTGAAACTTAAAAAAACAAACAAGCAATGCTCTCAAATCTAACCGACATGCATGTGGTCGGCAAAGAAAGCAAACAGGTACACAAACAATATTTGACGTATAGTGTGTTCAGAGTTGGATCATGTCTACATACGGTAGCCAGGGAGAGATGAGGTGGGGAATGTGATTAGTCTAGATAGAACAGTGTTTCTTAATCCTGGTCCTGGGGACCCAAAGGGGTACACATTTTTGTTTTTGCCCTAGCACTACACAGCCAATTCAAACTTACCATCAAGTGTTGATAATTTGAATCAGGTGCATAATGCCTCAAATGTCACTCTCCTACACTGGGCTCGAACCAGTGATCCTCTACTCGCAAAGACACGTGACCGTCCTCGTTGACAACGTACCAGCGGTTTGAGCCACCCAAAAGGCTCCATCTGCGACATTTCAAGCTAGATGTGGACTGAGTTTACAGCTTAACTCTGTTACACACTTTATGTGATTCCTCTCGTAACCCTTCTGCCCTCGGCACTACTCATTCATGTCGACTCTCTCTCTTGGACCATGGTACTGTAATTGTACTCCTCAGTGTTGCCTTCATTGTTCTTCAGTGAGACGAGGTGGTGGTACTGGGGGGTTGCACTCGGTCTCATTCATCCGAGGCAGGTTGGGAATGGGGTGCTTGTAGAGGGAAATAATGCATTAATAAACCTTCTAAAAAGACACTGAGGAGCTGAAGGGAGGATACTCACGTGTACATGGAGAGGAAGCCATAGGTGGAGTTGACTCCTTATGTCTCCTAGTTGAACATCTATCTCACTGGCATCCCAGCCATTAGACTAACAGAGAGATACAAGGGAATGGTGGTCAGTGTATGTCACCAGAGTGGTATATTACTCAGGCTTTTATAAAGCTAGTCAGCTTCAGTTACATTCACATTCCAGGTCAGGCTTCATCTGTACTATGATGGTGGATATTGCTTGCCTGCCTACCGCTAACTCTAGCAGGCTTGTAACTGCATGTGCATGTCGCACATGGCTAGTCGAATGCCGAACTCTTCATTGAGACAACGCTGAAACATCAATGCATGGGCGAGTCAGTGCTACATTTTCATTTGGGACGAAATCTAAATGAAAAAAAAAAGTTATCTTGCAAATTCAGCAGGCTATGGTGTGAAATAGGCTTTTTGTGTAGTGCCATCTATTATTTATCGTTAATGCCGTCTTTGGTGTGCTTATCAATGCACTAGCACCTTTTTCCCACTCCTATCACTCCTATCTGTGGAACAGCTTGTTGCATTGTGGCCATAGACATATATTCCATAGAGTTTTGAAACCTCAAATCCTGGCAATTTGACTGTTAAACTCATGGGCACACTAGCAATGGCTGCCAGCCTTGACTTGAATGGGAACTGCCATCTATGGTTTATATGTCTATGGTTGGTTGTGGCTGTCAGTTTGCCTTTTGCAAATTTCAAAATACAATGGCGCAAAAAACTGTTTGGAAAGCAAATGTATTTTAACAGTGCTACAGCACTGTGCTCCCAGTTCACCCCCAACAACCTGATCGCTGTGAATGCATCCATCCATCCACACACATAACTGTAAATCAACCATACACTAACACTATTAACAAACGTAATTAGGAATGTAGCGAGGGCTGAAGCGGGTCACCACCTCCAGAACCTTCTCAAAGCGGGCTCGTGCCTGGGGGTGTCGCATTGGAGGGAGATGTACACATTATCACACACACATAGATAGAGACAGGTTTCCAGTAGAACATATTACAATATTGAGAAAATATTGAAAAGAATGTCATTCTGTTCTTGCTTTGATTGGGGTTGTACTGTACTTTCACATTCAGGTCCTTGAGCCTGTTATCCAGACCTCGCACCTGCACTCTGTCCAAAACCCCAGCCGGGATACACGGGCCCGGGACACACTCCCCGTCTCACCACCTCGTACAGGTGCCTGTAATCTAAACCTACTCGGGCAACTTCAAATTCGGGGTGACCACGCAGACACTTGGCCGCATGGCCAAAGTGCCATGGAAGCTGTTCCGGCCAAGGACCCGTGTTAGTCCACACCATTACGCTTCTCACCTGGTAAGAGAAAAACACCCGCAGGAAATAACCAGACGGGTGTATTACCGGATGAGCCAGCTCAGTCAACAAATGAGAAACAAAAATGTAATCCAGCTTGAGGGGGAAATGTGGTACCTCCCTCCCCGATGGGACAGAGCATGCGTACCCTCGCGACATACTCTAACCTGCCACCCCACATGAACTGGAACACCAGCCACACTAGAGGCCGTCTCAGACTAGCTGGCAATGGGTAGATGTGTGCCATATACAATAGTGACGGCAACACATCCACCTTGAGGACCAGGACCTTGCCTATAAAACACAATGGCCTAGCCCTCCACATCCCCACCTTCCTCTGCACCACTGCGATGCTCCTGTTCCAGTTCAGCGTCGCTGAGCCAGAGGTCTCAAAAAGGACCCAGAGAATCTTCAGGGCCCCGCTACACCCCAGGCACATCCGTCCTCCCACTCCATCTTCTGAAATACTTAACGGATGACTTAGCGTGATTGAGGACCGCTCCCGACGCTCGGGTGAATTCCCCTATGATGGCAAGGGACCTAGTCAGGCACGAGTCCTTGCATAACAACAAGGAAGTGTTGTCTGCGTACTGGGTCATCTTAACATGCAGCCCACCGCGTCAAGGGATAAGCATGCCCTCCACCCCTGTCTCTGCCCTAATGGCAGCCCCCAGAGGCTCCATGTACAGAACGAAGAGGAGTGCCGAGAGCGGGCATCCCTGCCTGACCCCAGACTCGAGGTCAAAAACGTCACCCCCATGTGACCGTTTACGTTCACCCGGCACCCTGCTCCGAGATATAAAGCACGGATCCACCCTATATACTTCTCCCCAAAACCTAACCTGCCTAACACCCTGAAAAGAAAATAGTGACAGCACACCTATGGCCATCGATCCCCTGTCTCGAGGATGGCCTTCAAGACTTTTAGGACTACTGGCCCAAGTATACCCCAAAACTTGAGGTAAAACTCAGCCGGAAGCCCATCCATCCCGGGCAGCCTCCATTGCTTTTCTAATGTCCTCCGGCACTTGCCGGGACACTTGTTCTAAAAATACATTTCCCTGCTCTACATCTACTGCCCTCTCTTGAAAGAAACCTTGGAAATGCTCCGTGGTCACCTTGACCATTTCCTCCGTCTCTCTCGCTATTCTACCGCTTTCTAACCCCATACATTACCTTCCTACTCTGCCTTTCCCTTACTGATTTAAAGAACATGGCCGAACATGTTTCGTTGTGTTCTATAAAACCACTACGCGCCCGCATCAGGAAAGCGCGTGCCTTCCGCTCATGCACCTACCTTAGCTGCGCCTTTTAGGGCAGTGGATTTCTCCCAGTCTGCCGACCCGCCGAGGTTGCCTGCCTCGAGCTCGAGTTCTAGCTGCCTCTGGATATGATCCACCTCCCTCCTTTCCTCACTCTTTTTCTTCTTCCACTGTCCTATTATAAAAACCCTCATCCTCACCTTCACTATTTCACCACTCTAACACCCCCTCACACATGGACCGGAGGCCTTCAAGCCCCCTAAATAAAAAAGCATTGACGAAAGCCTGCCCATCCAGCACCTCCCGTTCTAACTTCCAGTACCCCCTACCGAAGAGGCAGACTGGTGCCCCCACCTGCAGGAGCACCCCATCGTGGTCCGAAAAGAACACAGGCAACAAGCGCCCAGACAACTGACCCAGAGACCTAGATAGGAAAATATAGTAGAGCATCCGCTCGAACCCCCCCCCCCCCTGTTGGCTATGCCATCGCCGGAACAGTGTGCAGGCCCCCATCCACCAGACCATGGCTTGCCATTAGTCCGGCGACGGCTCCTGCACTACTATCCCACTCCCTCCCTATATCTACTTTGAAATCCCCCCCCCCCCCTATCACTAAGTGTCTATTTGTAGCACACAGCGGCGCCAGGCAGTCCACCATCTCTCTCCTGCCCATCGCCAACTGTGGCCCGTACACCACAATAACCCTATACCTACTCTCCCTTATCGTGACATCCGCTCCCAGTACTCTACCCTGCATAACCACAAAAGTGCCCTCCACCTTCACCTCCCTATTCCCACACAGAATCCCCACCCCGATGATTGAAACCCCCCTATGCCCCACACAGACTCTCCCTTGTCCCACTCCCTCCTAAACCTTAAAACATCCCCACTATCCCTTAGGTGAACCTCCTGTATATAACAAACATCAAAACCCACCCCCTCTAAATACCCAAAAACCGCCCTTCTCTTAACACCCTCCCATATTCCCCTCACATTTACCGTAACAAAAATAACCCCTGCCATAATACATATTACACATCACGCAATAATATTCCCCAAAACTCAAAAACCAAAACAGGAGGCTCACCTGATGCTCCCCTGCTCCATCTCCTCCAGCGGTGCCTCCGACCCCCCTTCAGGTGTCCCCCCACTCTCCTCCATCTCCCCAGCCCAGGATGCCGGAATGGTGTTCAGCTCCCGGGTTTCCTGATCCCTGGGCTCACCACCATCCTCCTCCATCCCATCAACCCCGAAAACGGTTGGAAATAGCACCGGGGATCCAGTGTCCTCTGCCCCACCCTTCCACCCCCCAGTGGGTGCCCCCGGCAGTTGTGCATTGGGAGGGGTCAGCGCTGTGGGAGCTTCTTCCCCAACTCCCCCCTTCTCTCCCATTACTCGCTTCGCCTCCCCCTCTTCCCCCCCGCCCATCTCCCTCTTCCTATCCCCAGACCTCCCCCTCCTCTTCCCTCTCTTCTTCGTCAAAACCGGCAGCGGGGAAACCATCAAACCTGTTCCTATCCTATAACAATGGACAAAATAGTCCTATCTTGTCAGCCTTGTCAGCAGGTGGCCAAGGACAACACCCACGCCATAGGTCTCTCAGTTCTTCCAACTCACGAGTTCTTGCTCTGAGGACACACACACACACATCATCACTGATAACACACACACACACACACAAAAATCCCCTCTCTTTAGGCTGAACATTTGAAGACAGAGAACCCGACTCAGAGCCAATGCAACAGTGGAGGGGACCTCGCCCAACTCATCAGGACCAATCAGAAGATCAGAACTACTAGATTCAACCTACATCATTTATTGTATAAAATGTCTGCACACAATGTTTTCGGGGCTCTCTTCTCCCTAAGAGTTTGACGAACGAGTCCGTGCACGCGATTCCAGATATCTTTACCTCTGAATAAACTGCCTTTATTATACCATATCCACCCTGTCCAAAGTCTCAGTTCTCCAGTAAACTTGTGATTATCAACAGTACACAAAGGTAACAAACAATTGGGGGAACTCACGGATGACACAAGTTCAACAGAAAGCAGTTCAATGTCGGGGTACAGAGTCGCTCTCTTACCAGGATCGCGGTCCGCTCTGACCAGGGTGAAGCCGGCCGGCTCCACTTCTCTGTCCGGGACTCTGTCATCCAGCCAAGTCTCCCAGCTGTATTGGGATTCCGCTGCCAGCAGCGTTTTCATTATTTAGTCCGTTCGTAGCGGGTATGTACACGATCAACAAGATCAGTCCAAAACCAACCACTGGAAATCCATGGTTGGCAGAATGTTTGTAAACTAAGTCTACAAATTAAAAACATAAAATAACGCCACACTGCAGGTCGCAACAGAGACGCTGCTAGCCGCTATTGTCTTAGTTACGTTCATGGTTACGTCACGTATGACGAAAGCGCGTAAGTGCAAGCCCACAGACACCCATAGAGAATGTATTGAGAGCTTTGAAATTTGAAAAAAATAGATTTTACATGACAGGCTATGAGAGACTTCTGGGCGATTTTCAACCTGACTGAAATCGCCCCAAAAACGGGCGGGGCCATTTGAAGCACGACTTTAGCCTGATTTGACATTTAGTGGCAGTCAGATCAGATTACAACACTGATAACTACTGTTGCCGTGATATAATTGATTAGAAAAAAAATCCCTTCCTTTTCCCGTTTGGCAGTGCGTCGCCCATATCGCCCTATTGAACAAGCCGTCCCTGCCCCAGCTCCTCCCTCATCTCCCTCAGCTCCTCCTCCCCTTCTCTCGCTCTCTCCCTACTCCCCCCTCCGGCATCGCCCCTCTCCCCTTCTCCTCTCCTTCCAGGGCCCTGGCCGGCACCTCTCCGACCTCCTCCCGCTCCTCCGCCTCTGGCACCTCCTCTCCCACTCTCCTCTCTGTCACCGTCGCCGTTCCCGCCTCTCCTTCCTGTCCTTTTCCTTCCGTCCTCTGCCCATCCTCCTCTCTTCCCGCTGCTTTTCCCGGCGCCTCCTCTGTTGCAGCCGGACTTCCCACTGGCCCTTGGCTCGGGTCTGGAACTCCCTCTCCATTTCCTCCCCCATTCCCCTCTCATGCACCTGCTCCCCCCCCCCCCTGCAGCCGCTGCATATGACTTTTGGCGAGCCGTGCAGTCCCTCCACAGATGTGTTGCTGATCCACACCCGTGGCATTTCTTTGGCTCACCACAGTCTTTCGCCTCGTGCGCCCCTGACCCACACACCCTGCACTTCCTCCCCCACATGAGGCGAAAATATGTCCATACGTCATGCAGCGTCTGCAGAACGGAGGCTGACGGGCATAAAATAATGTCCCCCCATCAGCCCCCAGGGAAAACAGTGCAGGTGGATGAAGGTACCCCCCCAGGCCCCCTGGGTCTTCCTTCAATAAGGCCTGGAAACGCCTCCTCCCGTTCCAGAACCCGAGCATGTCCTTGAGGAGCCTTGCTGAGGAGACATTGTCCATGTACCTCCCCAGAAAGGCCCTCACCTCCTCTTCCTTCACATGCGGGTTAAACATGTTAACCGTCACCACTCTGAAACTGTTCCTCGCCAGGCTCGCCACTTCATAGTGGCACATGGGTCTAGCCTTCTCCACCACCTTCACCCTTCCCATGACCTCGTCATGCTTCCCCTCTGTGTGTAGCACGACATCATATGCCCCTTCCAGGGGATTCGCCTGGAGGCACAACACGTCCTTTACCTCCAGCTTCAGGATGTGTATGGTCCTCCCGAACGTCTCCCTTACAAAGGGCTCCATCTCCTTTTCCTTCCATGCGAACATTATCGCATTAGCAATCCCCATCCTGGGAATCGCCTTGTAGTTTTTTGAATCCGCCATCTCTGCAAGGAGAAAAGCGTTTGCACCTCTGCCCCGACTCTCTTATTTGCAAATTGGCAAGTTCCAAAAATTGTATTTTGCTTGGTTCTGGCCCTGTCGCTTCTTTGACAGTCGGGAGTATAGCCTCAATGCCTATGTGAAGTTTATAAAGCCGGCAGTGGCGTCTGCTGATTGGACACCATCTCCCCACCACCCCGTTGGCCATTGGACGGGAGGCAATGTAGTACATGGAAATCAAAGTGCTTTTATGGAAAGAGGTTGGTGTCTCCTAAAATAGCCTAGTCTCTTAAAATAGCCTGGTATATAAGATGTGATTTTTTTGTAGTCCAATGTGGAGCTTGTAACACCGTGGAACCGGGTTCGGTTCCCGGGGCCGCCCACGTAAAATGTAAGTGCGCGTGACTGGAAAGCGGCTGCTAAATGTTATAGTAATTACATTATTATGGTTGGGTCGGTATATATGATGTGTTTTTTTGTTGTTGTTTTCACGTAGTCCTATGTGGCTCAGTGGGGTAGAGCATTGCGTTTGTAACGCCATGGTAGTGGGTTCGGACCCCGAAGCCGCCCACATGTAAAATGTATGCAAGGATGACGGTAAGTACAGCGTCTGTTAAATGGCATAGTGTTTTTTTTCTTATTATGATGGGGTTGTTGGTTTGGTTAATAGTGATGGGGTGGTGGAAAGAGGTGGGTGAGAGGATACTGGTGTGAGTATGGCGTGATGCAAATATTGTATTGAAATGGAATGATTTATGATGTATGGTTTTTGTACGTTTTTAATAAAAACCCTTAAATCTGAAGGAGCCTGAGGCACCGGTGCCTTTGGTGACGAGGCTCTTGACTGCGAGCTTGACGCGGGAATTGTTCTTCTCCACGTCGTAGCTGCCTGCCGCCAGAGTATTCTTGAGCGCGGCCAGGGACACGCCGCTCCTCTCCTTGGAGGCGGACACAGCCTTGACGATGAGCTCGCCTACGCTGGGTCCCGCTTTCTTGGGCTTGGCTGCTGCCTTCTTCTTGGGTGCCTTGGCCGGCGCGGCATCGGCAGTGCTGGTGCGACTTCTGCCATGTCTGTCATTTGGTTCGGTACACACACACATCCAACACTACAGTCTGCGAGGAGTAGTTTGCTGTAGACGCTGCTCTGCGCTATTGAAGCTCCACACCGAGCAGGGGGCTGGCCTTAAACGCGACATGAGAACCATGTAGACTCAAGCCACCCAGCTCGGCTTCTCTGGGCTGGCCAAATGCTCTTTCACTTGTATTTTCTGTTCGCCAATATCGGGCCAAAAGTCACCAACGGAGCCGTGTTTTTGGTCCAAAAGCGAATGGGCCAGCGAGCAGACTTGTCTCCGTTCAAAAGAAAGTAATGTGGGCTGCGGAGGCCCCGTGCATTTTGTTGCGACTCGCTCAAAACCTCACCGTTGGACTGTCGGGTTTTCCTGTGCTATTTGTCTCCTAAATGGGCTAAAAGTGCATCCGATTGCGAGCAGCACTTGTTGTGTAGTGAGCCAAGATGTCTGGCAAGGGAATCAAATGGTTTGGGGTCCCCTGATGTGGTCCAGGATGTTTTAAAGAAGAGCTCTTTTGGGGACCTTAAAACACATGCACCTGTGAGGCCTGGCTGAGACTAGTGTTGTACTTCAAGTTTCAAGTTGTATTCGTCGTATGTACAGGATCCACATGGTATACACTGTCCAACAACATGCTTACTTGCTCTGTGTGTGTGTTATTGTATTAGTACTTTTTGTGCACTTGCAGTGTGTGAGTTGTTGTATTTGTAGCCTACTATTTCTACACAGTTAGATTGTCTTTTTTTCTGTTAGGTAGGTAGGTTTGCTGTCTCTACTAATATATTCTTCAACTGCTTTGTGTCTGTGGGTCTTGGTGGCTGGCTGCCGCTATGGAGGCTGGCGCCCCATGGGCTTGGGCGCGTTGATATAGGCCTAGATAGAGGGAGGGAGGGAGGCAGTCTCTCTCTCTCCACTCTCTCCTCTAGCTAGTGCATGCGAGTGAGTGAGTGGGACAAGGGCCGCATATGTGGTTGGACCGGGAGAAGAATCCCAGCAGGTGCATGTGGTTCAGAAGGCTGATTGCCGCCTCTTTTCTTTTCCCTGTTGTATAGGCTATCCCCAAGGTAGTCATTGGAATCCACTACTGCGCCAACGACTATCACAAGGCCCACTCACTCACTATGTTATACTGTGACTTGGCCTGCAGACACATTCATATCCCCACTTTGTCTCATGGAAGCCACTGCCTTTTATCCTGCTGCCTCGTGAGAGGGTGAGCCATCCTGCTGCCTAGCTTGTTGCTACCTGGATAGCTAACTAAACAATAGCTGGAACGACCTAGCTGTAATATTTGGAGACGCTTTCTCTCCGTTGGGACAGACGCGAACTGGCTGAATCGATTCAGTGGCTAGCTTTGCACTTAACTGGCTAACAGTAGCTACTAAGGGTAAGTTATAACCTACATTTATTTTGTTTTTACATACTGGTAACCAGAGTCGTTCAAGGGAATTCGGGACATGGGTGACTAGTTAACTTTAGCTTGGATCTCTCTGTGTGTTTCGTGCCATGGGAGGAGGGGTTGGTTCATTGGCAGAGAGCAATGGCTAGCTAGTATGCTAACTATTCTAGCTAACTGGCTGAATAAGTTGACGACGTACTCACTCAAACTGTCAAAACTAACCCAAGACTTTACACAACGTTAGACACGGACACGAATGATCTGTTTGGCGTGTTAACACAGTGGTGGTTTGTTGTAACCGAGTATTGGGCCTAAACCATGCTAGTTGGCTATGGCGTCATTGGATTCGGTGCCCTGGACGGTTTTCACGGAAGAATACTGTACCAAGTTAGCTAGCTGAATAAACTAAGTTAGTCTATTCCTAGAAAACAATGAACCGCTGTAGTTTACAACAATTATAATTTCTAAAGTGGAAGTTGGGAGAGTTATATTTGAGTGTTTCAGTGAAACGTAACTGAGGGAGGCCCCGCTTTCTCGTTTTCCCAGATGTTTAGTTCATTTCATTCCGATCTCCTTTGCATTATTGTAGCCTTTTTCTGTAGCCTGTCAACTATGTGTCTGTCTATCCCTGTTCTCTCCTCTCTGCACAGGCCATACAAACGCTTCACACCGCGTGGCTGCTACCACTCTAATCTGGTGGTCCCTGCGAGCACGACCCACGTGGAGTTTCAGGTCTCTGGCAGCCTCTGGAACTGCCGTTCTGCGACCAACAAGGCAGAGTTAATCTCAGCCTATGCTACCCTCCAGTCCCTCGACTTCTTGGCGCTGACGGAAACATGGATTACCACAGAAAACACTGCTACTCCTACTGCTCTTTCCTCGTCTGACCATGTGTTCTGGTTAGCGCGGCGATGGCACAGGAATCCTCATCTCTCCCAAGTGGACATTCTCTATTTTTCCCCTGACCCATCTGTCTATCTCCTCATTTGAATTCCATGCTGTCACAGTCACTAGCCCATTCAAGCTTAACATCCTTGTCATTTATCGCCCTCCAGGTTCCCTTGGAGAGTTCATCAATGAGCTTGACACCTTGATAAGTTCCTTTCCTGAGGATGGCTCACCCCTCACAGTTCTGGGTGACTTTAACCTCCCTATGTCTGCCTTTGACTCATTTATCTCTGCCTCCTTCTTTCCACTCCTTTCCTCTTTTGACCTCACCCTCTCACCGTACCCCCCTACTCACAAGGCAGGCAATACGCTTGACCTCATCTTTACTAGATGCTGTTCTTCTAATCTCACTGCAACTCCCCTCCAAGTCTCAGACCACTACTTTGTATCCTTTTCTCTCTCGCTCTCCTCCAACACTACTCACTCTGCCCCTACTCAGATGGTAATGTGCCGTGGCAACCTTCGCTCTCTCTCTCTCCCGCTACTCTCTCCTCTTCCATCCTATCATCTCTTCCCTCTGCTAAATCCTTCTCCCTCCGATCTCCTGATTCTGCCTCCTCTCCTCCCTTTCTGTCACGATCGTCATATGGAACAGACCAAGGCGCAGCGTGATGAACAAACATACTTTAATTAGTTAAAGTTTAAACACAATACAAAACAAGAAACGACTCGTGACGTCCAACGGTATCAATGACAGAACACGGAACAAAAACCCACA
The DNA here is from genome assembly GCF_964263955.1 of Coregonus lavaretus. Taxonomy (NCBI): domain Eukaryota; kingdom Metazoa; phylum Chordata; class Actinopteri; order Salmoniformes; family Salmonidae; genus Coregonus; species Coregonus lavaretus. Next base: position 17,704,856 of record NC_139993.1, read on the forward strand.
AACACAAAGGGAAAACATACAGTTTAAATATGGCTCCCAATCAGAGACAACCAGCACACAGCTGACACTCGTTGCCTCTGATTGGGAGTCACTCAGGCAAAACGAAGAAATCAACAAACTAGAACCCCCAACATAGAAATAAACCACATAGAATGAACACACCCTGGCTCAACATAAAGAGTCCCAGAGCCAGGGTGTGACACTTTCTGCATCTTTTGACTCTCTGTTCCCTCTCCTCCCGGCCGGCTCGGTCCTCCCCTCCTGCTCTGTGGCTTGACGACTCATTGTGAGCTCACAGAAGAGGGCTCCGGGCAGCCGAGCGGAAATGGAGGAAAACTAGACTCCCTGCGGACCTGTCATCTTTTCACTCCCTCCTCTCTACATTATTTATCCTCTGTTTCCGCTGCTAAAGCCACTTTCTACCACTCTAAATTTCAAGCCTCTGTCTCTAACCCTAGGAAGCTCTTTGCCACCACCTCCTCCCTGCTGAATCCTCCTCCTCCTCCCCCTCCCCCTCCCTCCTCCCTCTCTGTGGATGACTTTGTCAACCATTTTGAAAAGAAGGTTGACGACATCCGATCCTCTTTTATTAAGTAAAATGACACCGCTGGTCCTGCTCACACTGCCCTACCCTATGCTTTGACTTCTTTCTCCCCTCTCTCTCCAGGTGAAAACTTGTGACGGCCGGCCGACCAACAACCTGCCCACTTGACCCTATCCCCTCCTCTCTTCTCCAGACCATTTCCGGAGACATTCTCCCTTACCTCACCTCACTCATCAACTCATCCTTGACCGCTGGCCATGTCCCTTCCGTCTTCAAGAGAGCGAGAGTTGCACCCCTCCTCAAAAAACCTACACTCGATCCCTCCAATGTCATCAACTACAGACCAGTATCCCTTCTTTATTTTCTCTCCAAAACTCTTGAGCATGCCATCTCTAGCCAACTCTCCTGTTATCTCTCTCAGAATGACCTTCTTGATCCAAACCAGTCAGGTTTCAAGACTGGTTATTCAACTGAGACTGCTCTTCTCTGTGTAACGGAGGTTCTCCGCACTGCTAAAGCTAACTCTCTCTCCTCTGCTCCATACGTAAAAATGTATGCACACATGACTGTAAGTCGCTTTGGATAAAAGCGTCTGCTAAATGGCATATTATGTTATCCTTCTAGATCTATCCGCTGCCTTGATACTGTGAACCATCAGATCCTCCTCTCCACCCTCTGAGTGGGGCATCTCCGGCGCTGCTCACTCTTGGATTGCGTCCTACCTGACAGGTCGCTCCTACCAGGTGGCGTGGCGAGAATCTGTCTCCGCACCACGTGCTCTCACCACTGGTGTCCCCCAAGGCTCAGTTCTAGGCCCTCTCTCTATACACCAAGTCACTTGGCTCTGTCATATCCTCACATGGTCTCTCCTATCATTGCTACGCAGACGACACACAATTAATTTTCTCCTTTCCCCCTTCTGATAACCAGGTGGCGAATCGCATCTCTGCATGTCTGGCAGACATATCAGTGTGGATGTCGGATCACCACCTCAAGCTGAACCTCGGCAAGACGGAGCTGCTCTTCCTCCCGGGGAAGGACTGCCCGCTCCATGATCTCGCCATCACGGTTGACAACTCCATTGTGTCCTCCTCCCAGAGTGCAAAGAAACTTGGCGTGACCCTGGACAACACCCTGTCGTTCTCCGCTAACATCAAGGCGGTGACCCGATCCTGCAGGTTCATGCTCTACAACTTTCGAAGAGTACGACCCTAACTTACACAGAAAGCGGCACAGGTCCTAATCCAGGCACTTGTCATCTGCCGTCTGGATTACTGCAACTCGCTGTTGGCTGGGCTCCCTGACTCTGCCATTAAACCCCTACAACTTATCCAGAATACTGCAGCCCGTCTGGTGTTCAACCTTCCCAAGTTCTCTCATGTCTCCCCGCTCCTCCGCACACTCCACTGCCTTCCAGTTGAGGCTTGCATCTACTACAAGACCATGGTACTTGCCTACGGAGCTGTGAGGGGAACGGCACCTCCTTACCTTCAGGCTCTGATCAGACCCTACACTCAAACGAGAGCACTACGTTCATCCACCTCTGGCCTGCCAGCTCCCCTACCTCTACGGAAGCACAGTTCCCGCTCAGCCCAGTCAAAGCTATTCGCTGCTCTGGCACCCCAATGATGGAACAAGCACCCCCACGACGCCAGGACAGCGGAGTCACTGACCACCTTCCGGAGACACTTGAAACCCTACCTCTTTAAGGAATACCTGGAATAGTATAAAGTAAACCTTCTACCCCCCCCCCCCCCCCCATAAAAAATATAAAGTGGTTGTCCCACTGGCTATCATAAGTTGAATGCACCAATTTTTAGGTCGCTCTGGATAAGAGCGTCTACTAAATGATGTAAATGTAGTCACGTTGGCAGCATGCGCGACCAGTCACAATTGGCACAAGCAATTAAAACACATAGTTCAGTAGTTGGCATCAAACGATTGAACCAAATCATCCTAATAGACTACTAATAACCTAATGATAAAATAATAAAAGCGATTTAACCAAATCATCCTAATAGACTACCAATAGCCTAAGATAAAATACAAAAATGGAAACTACTATAAACCACTATGATGTGCGCACACACACTGGCAGTACCCGATTTTAACCACATGATGTACTCCGTGCTCCACTTTAAAGTTTTGGGCGCTGCATGAGTCTCTCAGCAAGATAGCAATTTGTGAGTTTCAAAGCTGGTTGGTATGCAATGTTTTTTTTTTTTTTTTCTTTTACTGCATAGCTATTACGCAACTCATATTATTATTATAGTGACAGTAATTCATGTAAATTTGACACCACAGAGAGAAAAAGCTTACAGCACCTAGTGTTCCCAGGCGGTCTCCCATTCAAGTACTAACCAGGTCCGACCCTGCTTAGCTTCCAAGATCAGTGGGGATGGAAAAGAGGATTCTTATGGCTGGTGTCAGCCCCCTCCTTCAAAGCGGTGTCACCGTCCTGATCGTTTCGATCCATTATTATAATTTTTTAATAAGATGTATTATTTTCAGGCACCACGTCACAATTATAACACAAGTCTACATTAAACATGTTGCCTCCTACGAATGATGTAATGCTCCTCGTGTCAGTTAGTGCCAATTATTCCAATGTATGTTGTGTGGCTTAATGAGATAGAAAAAAAATAATTGTTTGTTTTCCCTTGCTGGAAATTGAAATTGATAGTTGACTATGGGCGGTATGTTAGGGAATGGACTATACTGCTTGATAGGGAGATGTATTGATATAAAACGTAACGTTATGACAATAACTACTCTTCCCTGAAGGAGGGAAACGAGGTACAACACACTATGGGGAGTCTCGCGACTTCGGTTGAAGGATCTAAAGTCACGCCTGACAATGCCAATGAAATCCGTACCTCGCTGAAAGCCCCGTCTACCACAGGTGATAAGCGTGAGGCTCGGATTCATTACTTCAATGTAATATCACTCTTCACCGAGCCCAGGAATGTGCGGAGCCAAACAGATGTTATACCTAGTTTCCCTCCTTCAGGGAATAGTAGTCATAGAGTTACTTTCCCTTTCAGTCAGTCAACTTCAATACAACATACTATGGGGAAATATAATACATGTCCCAAGCCGACCCTTACAGATACTAAATGAAACGGCCCGGGGCAGACCACCCAGACCTGACACCCCAGATGTCTGGATATTGCACACACGGCGCGCTGCCTAGTGACAACCAAGCGATAAAACCTCACAAAAGTGTGTGGTGATGCCCAACTCACCTCACCACAACACATATCTCCTATAGTCAACCCTTTAAACTTCGCCCAAGACGCTGCCAGACCCCTGGTGGACAGGGCGCGTGTAACCCTTGCCCCTTGCTGCTATATGCCAGGGAGATAGCTTCCACAATCCAGTGGGAGAGACGCTGCTTAGAGCAAGCCCTGCTGCTAGCTGGATTACATAATCAGATATCCCGGGTCCGTTCAATGTATGTGCGTAAATTCGCACCGGACACAGGGCATGTAACCTCTGTTGCTCTTCAGAAGCAAAAGGAGGAGGCAAAAAGGGAAATGGCTCAAACGCTAAGGACCTATAGGACATAGCCATGACTTTTGGGGCGAAGGCCGCATTTGGACGCAATGTCACCTTAGAGTAGCCTGGGTCGAACTGAGTACAGGAAGGGTGTTCGGATAACGCGTAGAGGTACCCAACACGTTTAGCCAAGGCCAAAGCCATGAGCAGGGAGGTTTTGTAGGAGAGGCTCTTCAAATCCACCGACTCCAGAGGCTCAAAGGGGGCCGCACACAGTGCCTCCAAAACCAGCAGCAAGTCTCATGTGGGTGCAATAGGTTTAGAAACCAGTCTGAGACTACGTACTAAAGTAAAACTGCAAACATTTTTGGCAAATAAGTTAGCTTTATATCCTGAATACAAAACATTATGTTGGGGGAAAATCCAACACGCTTCATATTTTCAAGCTGCATCATGTTATGGGTATGCTTGTCATTGTCAAGGTCTAGTGAGTTTTTTTATGATAAAAAGAAAGGGAATAGCGCTAAGCACAGGCAAAATCCTACAGCACAACCTGGTTCAGTTTGCTTTCCAACAGACACTGGAAGATAAAAACTCACCTTTCATTAGGACAATAACCTAAAACACAAGGCCAAATATACACTGGAGTTGCTTACCAAGACGACATTGGATGTTCCTGAGTGGCCTAGTTACAGTTTTGACTTAAATCGGCTTCAAAATCTATGGCAAGACTTGAAAATGGTTGACTAGCAGTGGAGGCTCCTCAGAGGAGGAAGGGAAGGACCATCCTCCTCAGTGAATTTCATAAAAATAAAAATAGCGTAACGTTTACAAAGTTATACTTTTTTAGATGAAACTATACTAAATATATTCAAATGTCTACAGTAGCCTCAGCAGCACTCTGTAGGTTAGCACCATGGTGTAGCCGGAGGACACCTACAGTGCCTTGCAAAAGTGTTTTTCCTATTTTGTTGCATTACAACCTGTAATTTAAATGGATTTTTATTTGGATTTCATGTAATGGACATACACAAAATGGAAAATTGGTGTGTGTAAATGTATTCACCCCTTTACTATGAAGCTCCTAAATAAGATCTGGTGCAACCAATTACCTTCAGAAGTCACATAATTCGTTAAATAAAGTCCACCTGTGTGCAATCTAAGTGTCACTTGATCTGCCACATGATCTCAGTATATGTACACCTGTTCTGAAAGGCCCCAGGAGCACCATTAAATCCATTATTAAAAAAACGGAAAGAATATGGCACCACAACAAAACTGCCAAGAGAGGGCCGCCCACCAAAACTCACGGACCAGCAAGGAGGGCATTAATCAGAGAGGCAACAAAGAGACCAAAGATCCACAGCGGAGATTGGAGTATCTGTCCATAGTACCACTAAGCCGTACACTCCACAGAGCTGGGCTTTACGGAAGAGTGGCCAGAAAAAAGCCATTGCTTAAAGAAATAAATAAGCAAACACGTTTGGTGTTCGCCAAAAGGCATGTGTGAGACTCTCCAAACATATGGAAGAAGGTACTCTGGTCAGATGAGACAAATTGAGCTTTTTGGCCATTAAGGAAAACGCTATGTTTGGCGCAAACCCAACACCTCTCATCACCCTGAAAACATCATCCCCGCAGTGAAGCATTGTGGTGGCAGCATCATGCTGTGGGGATGTTTTTCATCGGCAGGGACTGGGAAACTGGTCAGAATTGAAGGAATGATGGATGGCGCTAAAAACAGGGAAATTCTTGAGGGATACATGTTTCAGTCTTCCAGAGATTTGAGACTGGGACGGAGGTTTACCTTCCAGCAGGACAATGACCCTAAGCACTGTAGCTTCTGTCCTCCTCTGGGTACATTGACTTCAATACAAAATCTAGGAGGCTCATGGTTCTCACCCCCTTCAATAGACTTAGAAAGTAATTATGACAACTTCCAGAGGACGTTATCCAACCTATCAGAGCTTTTGCAGCATGAACTGACATGTTGTCCACCCAATCAAAGCATCAGAGAATGAATCTAATACTGAAAACAAACTACAGCTAGCTAGCACTGCAGTGCATAAAATGTGGTAGTTGACTCAAGGAGATGTGTGTCTGGTATTAAAATGAACTGTTTTTGCGTGTGATCAGGGGTGTATTCATTGCGCCGATTCTGTTGAAAAACATTTCTTAAACGGAAGCAAAAGGAACGAAACGAGGATAAACATATCTGATTTTGTCCATTAGAAACTCTTGTTTGCAACTGTTGGACTAATGATTACACCCTAGATCAGTTAGATGCAGGCAAGAGTGTGCAAGGGGGTATTGAATGTGTCACTGTCTGTCACCTTGATTACTCAAAATTCTCTCAACCTGTGTACCTCTCAACCTGTGTACCTACGTTGTAAACTTCCATTCATAGGCTAGGTTGTAGCAACCTCATGATTGGTACAGGGAAAATTTGAGTATCCTCCATTGCACTGGCCATTTCTCACCATTGACGAGAGATTTACACTTTGAGAGATTTACACTTTGAGAGATTTATATTATGAACAAAATTGGCTGAAAGGAACTGCACTCTAAGAAAGCTTACTATGCAGTGATACTCACGACCTTCAGATTATAGTGGGCCTCAGTTTTGTTTTGTGCTCTTAGTATTAAGATGTCTAAAGAACAGGCTTTATTTTATATTTTTAGGATACTGGTGTCTGGTTGAAATCAGTCTTGCAGGTCACTGACTGGAAACTCAGAGCGGATGGGTCTTAATTCTCCACTGCACACCGTGTGGGCTGCGCCTGTTCAACGAGGTGTACAATGGCCTTGATAGCATCAAACCAACTAACCAGACAGTTTCAGTGGAGACTGAGTCACCCTTGTTGGCTGGTCTACCAGACTCTCTGTGGGCTAAAGATAAGTATGACATAGGGGGGGTGAAACCACTTACGTCACACCTGAGAGCACACAGACTCAGCCGAGCCCAGTATCCTCTGAGTCTGGAGGTAGTTTCAAGAGTTTCATGCTTCACTGGTAGGAAGAGGAGCAATTGTGCCTTGTCCAGACTCTCCCTGCAACACCCCCATTCTTCCTGTCCGGAAGGCCTCAGGTGATTGGCGTTTTGTTCAAGATCTTAGACCTGTTAACGATGCAGTTTATGCAAGGGCTCCTGTTGTGCCAAACCCCGTTACAGTACTATCTGCCGAGCCGGCGTCGGCTAAATGGTTTTCAGTTATTGATTTGGCTAATGCTTTCTTTAGCATTCCCGTCGCTCCAGAATCACAGTTCTGGTTCGCGTTTACATTTTAAAACAAGCATTGGACCGTTTGCCCCTAAAGTTAGCCCCTAATGTTATATGGAATCGGACCGCCTGCGGGAAATCTGAATTTAAGTAGTAAGAATTGAGTTGACTGATCTTTGGAATTGAATTTAAGTAAACCAAATGTAATATAAAATAGGCCTGGAATTAGTTAACTGATTGATCTAAGAGTTGACTGCTGTAAATACCGTTAAAGAACTAAACAAATAAGGAGGAGTACCCCATGAATTAATATGTGGACTCACAATCACAGAATGATTGAATGAATGATTGCATAATGATGAACTGTTTGAACTGTTTAACACATTTTTATTAAGGACAGGTCGAATACCTGTCAAGTACACCGCTGGAATGGTAGGTTACTATGCTCTGTACTGCACTTAACAATGCTCTGAAGTCTATTTTCCCAGGATAAAAGCAGCTTTTCCTGATCCAAAGGGAGGACAGCTCCACAAATTGCAGCCAGGCAATTGAGTGGCCATGGGAGGACCAGCACCGGACTCTACGGATCACGTTTGTTGCTTTCGTGGTCAGTCTTCTCATTGCAGCTGTTGTATGGGCCCTGGGAGACGTGGCCACAATGCAACTGAAGTATACAGCACCAGCATAGTCCCACAGCGAGACTTAAATAACAGCCGCTCCAGCTCGAGCCAACGGCAGGGTCAGGACGGGAGTCCAGCAAACAATAGCCGGCCAATTGTTAAAGAAGACGGAGATCGATGTGTCAACGTGATGATTGTCCTCTGAAGAGTGTACTCCTTGTTACTGTTTAAATTATTTGTAACTGTTTAAATGATTCATTTAAGAATGTTTTGCACCATGTGAAGAGAAAAAAACTCAGTGGCTCAACGGAAGCCATTTACAAAGATAATGTACTGGTGTAAGAAAGCCCTCTCCTATAATGCTTTATATTTTGCTTGGTTGAAGTTTTGCTTAGATTATGACATACATATCCACTGTCTGTTTCTCTCATGTAAGGAGAAGCCAGTGTTTTTCCTCTTTTGTTTCTGAGTAACTTAGTCACGCAGCCAAAGACAAAGGGCCATCTGAGAATGACCAGTTTTTGGTCCATCCTGTTCTTTTCGTATCTTTCAAGGGCACAGCTGTGTGGAGATATGAAGAGAACAGAGGCTAGCTTGAGCAGCAGCGACAATTCTATCAGCAGAAACGAGTAACAAAACTGGCATTATCACTTGTTTGTACGCTATGTTCCCATCATGATCTCACACACCTGCTAAACTGCCACGTAGATAAAGGTTATGAAAGCTGAGACCCAACTCTTGTTCGTTGGGCTCTTAACTTTGCACCTTTTGAGTGATTGTCACCTGTCGTGGAAATTCTAACCAGACAGGAAGAGACAATAGATTCTTCAAACAACAACTTTTTATTTTAACTGTAGCTGGTTAACAAAGTGACACATGGACAGACAGTGACACATTCAATACCGTCTTTCACACTCTTGCCTGCATCTACTGCATCTAGTTGATATAGAGTGTAATCATTAGTCCAACAGTTGCAAACAAGAGTTTCTATTGGACAAATTCAGGTGTGTTTATCCCCATTTTGTTCTGTTTGCTTCCGTTTAAGAAACGTTTTTCAACAGAATCGACAGAACGAATACACCCCTGATCACGCGTAAACACAGTTCACTTTCATAGCAGCCACATTGTATTCCTTCTCGCATCAATGCGAGAAGTTCACTGAGGAGGATGGTCCTCCGCTTCCTCCTCTGAGGAGCCTCCACTGTACTACACAGTCTACTCCAGTTGTAAAGTGGTGACGAACTCAATATTAAGAGGTGAGAAATAAATTATATACTCACAGAAAGCTGTAACACTCCACTATGTAACTAGAACAGTAGTTGCTTTGAAAACTGTCTTTGTACCGCAATAGCATTTTGAGCTACGGTCATATGCTTGTACTTCTCAGAATGCATCTCTCCTTCATGCACACATTGGGGAGAGGGAGCGTGAGTCAGCAGCCGACAGCGAAAAAAGGAAAGGCAGATACTTTCATATCGGGAAGCAACATAATGCTTATATACTGAACAATAATATAAACGCAACGTGTAAAGTGTTGGTCCCATGTTTCATAAGCTGAAATAAACAATCCCAGAAATTTTCCATAAGTACAAAAAGCTTATTTTGCACAAATATTGGGCACAAATTTGTTTACATCTCTCTTGGTGAGCATTTCTCCTTTGCCAAGATAATCCTCCCACCTGACAGGTGTGGCATATCAAGAAGCTGATTAAACAAATTCCAAGCAAAGACTAGTACAGCACTAGTAGGATGATAATGAGTCACTATTTACTCAGTTTCAACTGTAAAATATATATTTTAACAGTTTTCCATGAACATGGTCTAAAATCATGTTTTAGGCCATTTCCACAATGCCACTACTACAGTTCTGGAAATGTGAAATAACCTTTTAAACAGTTGTCCATTAACAAATCAAATCAAATTGTATTTGTCACATGTGCTGAATACAACAGGTGTAGACATTACCGTAAATTATTACTTACAAGCCCTTAACCAACAATGCAGTTTTAAGAAAATAGAGTTAAGAAAATATTTACTAAATAAACTAAAGATTTTAAAAAAATTATTTAAAAAAGTAACACAAAAAAATAACAATAATGAGGCTATATACAGGGGGTACCGGTACCGAGTCAATTTGCGGGTGTTCAGGTTAGTTGAGGTAATTTGTGCATGTAGGTAGGGGTAAAGTAACTATGCATTGATAATAAACAGTGAGTAGCAGCAGTGTAAAAACAAAGTGGGGGGAAATAGTCCAGGTGGCCATTTGATGAATTGTTCAGCAGTCTTATGGCTTGCGGGTAGAAGCTGTTCAAGAGACTTTTGTACCTAGACTTGGCGCGGTAGCAGAGAGAAGTCTATTACTTGGGTGACTGGAGTCTTTGACCATTTTTTGGGCCTTCCTCCGACACCGCCTAGTATATACACTACCAGTCAAAAGTTTGGACACCCCAACTCATTCAAGGATTTTTCTTTATTTTTACATTGTAGAATAATAGTGAAGACATCAAAACTATGAAATAACAGATATGGAATCCTGTAGTAACCAAAAAAGTGTTAAACTAATCAAAATATATGTTATATGAGATTCTTCAAATGGCCACCCTTTACTTGATGACAGCTTTGCATACTCTTGGCATTATCTCAACCAGCATCATGAGGTAGTCACCTGGAATGCATTTCAATTAACAGGTGTGCCTTCTTAAAAGTTAATTTGTGGAATTTCTTTCCATCTTAATGCGTTTGAGCCAATCAGTTGTGTTGTGACAAGGTATACAGAAAATAACCCTATTTGGTAAAAGACCAAGTCCATATCTGGCAAAAACAGCTCAAATAAGCAAAGAGAAACGATTAGTTACCGGAGTGTAACTCCAGTTCTATGAGTGGAGCGGAGCCCCATAGGGGAGCTCTGCTCCTAGTGGTTTACCCTCTGCCCTAAGGCAGCAACAGCCTGAGACAAAATTATGCACACACCTGCAGCCAATAGGAGCACAGGTGTCCCTATAAGAGGGGATGCCTCCCCTCAATCAGCCTCCCAAGATGTTTATCTTCAGCGAGACTAGAGAGGGTCGGCAGGGCCTTAAGTCCTATGGGGCTCCGCTCCACTCATAGAACTGGAGTTACACTCCGGTAACAAATCGTTCTATATCGTGGAGCTCCGCCCCATAGGGGAGCTCTGCTCCTAGTGGTTTAAGGCGGAGCGTAGCGCTCCAAAATGTACTCCCTGCCGAGCCTAACACTTCCCATTAAAAAATGAAAAGGTCAAGCCTAGCAATGGCTGCAACCAATTCCCGCAGTACTGCAACTAAGAACCCATACGGGCATCACAATATACCGCGTCATCGGTTAAAGACCCGCCCCACCTAGTTCAATGGCAATGCCAATGACTAGTGGGCAGATCACCAGAATAGAAGCCATACTAATCTGTACTAGCAGATAGATGTGCCTCAATATCCTGTGAAAACACTACCGACCACTAATGGAATGACACCAAGTGTCACTCTACATTGTGTACACGGTAGACCGCCTCACTCACTCAATGGAATCCCAGAGATTAGTGGGCAGGAACAAAACATGGGTCATACTAAACTGAACAATCAGATAGATGACCTCACATTCTGTCAATTCAATACATGCCTCTACTCTACTGAACCTGTCAGTCAGGAGTCATGCCACAAGATACGCTTTCCTATCCAAAGCGGACCTGATGGAAACCTGTGTCCATCGTCCTGCTTTTTCCTCTCTTTCTAGCTCAAGATTCCCCTTCAGCTACGCTGAGTACAAATCGAGCCAGAGAGATAGAAAGCCTATCTATTAAACAAACATGTTTTCCTAACCAAAGCGGACCTGATGGAAACCTGTGTCCACAGTCCTGCTTTTTCCTCTCTTCCTGGCTCAAAATCTCCTTTCAGCTTTGCTGAGTACAGACCGAGCCAAAGAGTTAGAAAACATATCTATCAAAAATACATCTTCCTAACCAAAGCGGACCTGATGGAAACCGGCGTCCACAGTCCTGCTTTTCCTCTCTTTCTTGCTCAAGATCTCCCTTCAGCCACGCTGAGTACAGATCGAGCCAAAGAGTTAGAAGACATATCTAAGAGATAGAAACGGATAAATGGAGACGGTGTCGACCATGACGCTGCTCTACAAATATCCTCTACCCCTGTTCCTCTGAAGAGGGCAGTAGAAGCTGCTACTCCACGAGTGGAGTGAACTCTGATACCCTGAGGCAATTGTCGCCCCGCTGCCTCGTAAGCTGCCTCAATGCCTTCACAAAGCCAATGAGACAATCGCTGTTTTGAAAGTGGTCTACCTAATGCAGCCGCACAGTGACACACAAACAGCTGAGGCAATGACCTAATCGCTGCTGTGCGCTCAACGTAACACGCCAAAGCGTGCACTGGGCACAGACAATGAAGCTTTTCCTCACTCCTCTCCCCATCAGGAGGGGGAGAAAAAGCCCACAACTCCACGGTCTGTGATCTATATGCACTGCTAATAACCTTCGGCACAAACGCCGGGTTAGGATGTAACACCGCTCTGCTCAGATCGCCATTAATGGCAAGGCAGTCGGGTCTCGTCGACAGAGCACACAAATCACTGACACGCTTAGCGGTAGTCAAAGCGAGCAACAGTGCCGTCTTGATAGACAGCATCTTGAGGGGTATTTGATTCAATGGCTCGAACGGCGACTTACATAGCGCCTCGAGTACCAAAGCCAAATCCCACTGGGGCAGCGTAGCTCTAGGCATTGGCCTAAGCCGCCGCGTTCCCAACAAGAAACGTTTCACTAGAGGGTGGCTGAACACATTCGTTCCGCCAAACCCCTCATGACCAGCTGAAATCGCCGCTGCAAACACTCTAATGGTGGAGGGCGATTTCTGCTTATCAAACATAAACTGCAGAAAAGAGAGCACACTCTCAACCTGACAGTTCATGGGGTCCACACCCTGTGTGTCACACCATCGTGAAAAAACGTTCCATCTGCTGGTATACATCCTAGAAGTGGAACCGGCTCGTGCACCCTGTATGGTTCTGATCACTGCATCAGATAACCCACGGCGCCTCAACCTGTCCCATTCAGGAACCAAGCTTTCAGTGGTTGGCCGATTATGGGCCACTGCCCTATCGAGCCTCCCGCCTGGGTCAACGCGCCCCATCGATGTGGAATTGGCCAAGGTTGGGCAATCAACATCTGACTCATCTCCGCAAACCACGGAGCCCCTGGTCGATCGGGGGCTATCAATATTATTGACAGCCCTCCTGATCTCACCCTGGCTAGCAGTGGGAGAATGCAAGACAGTGGAGGGAATGCATACAGAAGAACTTTCGGCCACGGGTAGTGCGCGAATGCGTCTCTTCCCAGTGGTGGTTCGTCCTGTTCCCTCAGGGAGAACCATAGGGGACATTGCGCGTTCACGCGTGACGCGAATAGATCCACCTCGGCTCTCCCGAACTGTTCCCAAATTTGGAGAACAATGTCCGGATGCAGACACCACTCGTCGTCTCGAGGACCCCCTCTTGACATGAGGTCTGCTTCTACGTTCAAGTAGCCCGGAATGTGTGCTGCTCTCAACGAGCGAAGGTGCTTGTGAGCCCACAGCCACAATTCCTCTGCCGCCCGGTGGAGAACAGGAGACCTGACTCCTCCCTGGCGATTTATGTGAGCTACTGTGGTCCGGTTGTCTGACCAGACCAGCACATCGCGACCCCGAAGGGTAGGCGCAAAGTGGGTCAGAACCAGTCGAACCGTTTCCAACTCCAAGAGGTTTATGTGATGACCTGATTGAGGCCACACACCTCCTATCGCTTGAGTCAGACATGTCCCTCCCCATCCAGTCAGAGAGGCATCTGTAAACACTGGAATGTAGGATGACACCTTGCCCATCGGGACTCTGTGCATGAGAACGCTCGGATTCCTCCAATAGTCCAGGTCTGCTCTTAGCGAGAGAGGAACCACCACCAACCGATGACGTTGACACACTGGGTCTAGTCTTAGTTGGGCGAACCATCGCTGTATTCTGCGCATGTGCAGACGTCCCAGCGGAACCACAGAGTGGGCTGACGACATGAGACCCAAAAGTGACATGATCGACAGCGCCGTCACTGTGCGATTCGGACGAAACTTCCTCAGGGCTAGCAACAATGCTACCCTTCGAGGGTCCGAAATTCGAGCCCTCATCATTACAGTGTCTAGCTGTAGCCCCTGGTAGACAATCTGATGACTGGGCCAGGGCGCGCTCTTTTTCCAATTCACAGCAAACCCCAGACGTGTGAGATGAATCACCGTCTGTGTTGTGTGAGTGAACACCAGCTCTGCTGACGGGGCGAGAACCAGCAGGTCGTCTAGGTAGGCTAATAGCCGTATCCCCTGACGACGCAACGGTTCCAATGCCGCCTCCACACATTTGGAAAACGTTCGAGGTGCCAGGGCGTACCCGAATGGCATCCTCGTGAACTCGTACGCCACTCCTTGAAAGGCGAACCGCAGAAACTTCCTGTGACGCGATTGTATCGGCACATGAAAGTACGCGTCCTTTAGGTCTATGCTTGTACAAAAGTTTCCTTTCTGGACACATTCCAGTAGACGTTTTGTCGTCAGCATTCGGAAGGGCCGTTTGGTTATGCTCTCGTTGAGAATGCGTAAATCCAAAATCGGCCTCACTCCCCCGTCTTTTTGGGCACTAGGAAATAAGGCGAATATAGCCCCTTGTTCCTTTGCTCCCGGGGAACTACTGTGACCGCCTCCTTCGCCAAAAGTTCCGTAATCTCTGACATCAGAGCGGCCACTTTGTCTGGCGTTTTCATCACCGTCTCTACCACTCCCCTGAACGGGGGTGGGGTTCGATGGAATTGGAGGGCATAACCCTTCTGCAACGTCTGTTCTAGCCAGCGTGAGAGGGTACAGCTTCGCTGCCACTGCCAGCAATGCAGAGAAAGCGGGCGCGCACGAAGCTGTGGTGCATACAGTAGGAAGGACCTGTATTCCTCTATGGCCCTCGCCGCCGCTATTCCCCAGCACTGGGTTGGTGGAATAGCCCAAGGCGGGGCCCCCTCGAAAGGGAGAGGAAACATCAGCACGTTCTGAGAGAATCGGAGGCCTTGATACGTCAGTTACGTCTGTAACTCTAGTATTCCGGCCCTCCGTGAACGTAGCACGGTTTTGAGCTGCACTGACTGAGGTGTTAACCTGAGACAGAGCGCCCTCCCCGGATAGCAATTGCGTCATCATGCCATTGTCTGGCCGAGACTGCTGCTTGTCATGAGAGCCGTTCACTGCAGTACTCATCAGAGTCTGGAAAGTGTGGTCTCTAACTGGTACCACAAGGTGGCGCCACAATACCTATTTTTCACTAGTCTCATGAGATTGCTCAACTGCACACTCTAGGTGTAGTGAGCTGTACTCAGAGTAGTGGGTATTGTTACATTCTGAATTAACCGGGGGCGCCAATACATTGGTTACACCTGTAACTCTAGTATTCCGGCCCTCCGTGAACGTCGCACGGGTCTGAACTGCGCTGGCTGAGGCATTAGCCTGAAGCAAGGCGTCATTCCCGGCTAGCGGCTGCGTCTTCATGTCATACTTAGACTGAGACAGCTGCCTGCTATGTGAGACCTTTACTACAGAGCTCCTAGGAGTCTGTAGTGTAAGATCTTTATTAGGTGAGCTAAGGCTACGCCTTGCTGCCCTTTTCTCCTTCCTCTCCTGTGTGTGTTCAACTACGCACCTTCGGTGGGTTGAACTACACTCAGGATGGTGGGAGAAAATCATGGGGCGTGAAGTACTCTGCAACGTGTCATAGTAAAGGGGCTCTTTTGTGACAATGTCAGTGGGAGCAAACTCTTTATTCACATAACAAACATTTCCCTCCATGCCCTGAACAATAGGGTGGGGGGGAACAGTGGGCTCTGTCGCGTCCAGCGCCGAGCCGCCATCCGTCCTCTCCCCCTCGTCCCGTCATTGGCGCCGTCTTTTCTGGCTGACCTTCTGGTGCTGCCAGGACGGTTTCGTGACGACCTCTCTTGCCGGCGGAATCGTCGCAACCACTGTCGTCGCTGGGGGGGCCGAGCCCGCTCGCCTGCTGTCGGTGGTCGGCGCCTGTCGCCTGGCCCTTCGCCTCCCTGTAGCTCTACTGGGGGCGTTAGAGGTTGATGGGTTAGCTGATGCCCGACTAGACCTCCCTGCCAGCGGCAGGTGTTTAGCCAGGTGCTTCCTCTCCTCGTCGAGCTTGCCAAATCGCTCCGTTGCCTCTTTAACGGCGACCCCAAAGAGGCCCTCGCTAGAGACGGGAGCGTTCAGCAGCGAGGCTCTGTCCGTCTCCTTCATGGCCGTCATGGACAGCCAGAGGTGACGTTCCATGACCACCAAGGTGGCCATGGACCGGCCTGCGCATATCGCTGATGCCTGTGTCAGGTGAAGAATAGCGCCAGAAATCCTGGACGCCTCTTCAACCTCCTCGCTGGTCAACTCAGACCTTCCCGTTGTTAGATGGGATAGGGAGGCCGCGAGGAGAGCAATGTTGTTAGCCGCTGACACAGCTTGGGCTCCCAGCGTAAAGGACTTCTCAGCCAGCTGTGCTGTGAGTCTGTCCTTTTGTGCTGGCAAGGTGGCTTTCTTGGAGGCCGCCCAGAGACTCGAACCCGGCACCAGATACGCCGCCATGGCGCTCTCGAGCCTAGGGATTCCCTTGGCAGCCCACTCATGTCCAGCCACTCTCGTGAATGGGGTGTACACCCTGGCCGGTGAACGCGCCGCCAGGGGTGCATCCCACGAGCCCTCAACATACTTCCCGATAGAAGCCATAGCAGGAGCCATTGGCTCAGCTGCCTTTCTCGGTCGAGAGTAAGGGCCGCCCTCCATCATATCGACCTCCACAGGGGGGGGAACAGGGGGCAGCGCTATCTCTAGTCGTTTCGCGGCTCTCTCAATGAGTCCGGGGAAGTCCGAACGCAGAGAGGCCACTGCGAAGGACAGGGCTACTGACGTGTCAGAGCCCGTGTCGTCATCGCACAAGGAGCCATAAGACCTCTCACTCCCCAAAGGGAAGGGGGTCTTGAAGGTCTGCGTCAGAGGGTCAGATTGTTCCATTGGAACATCCATCTCTGCGTCCTTCTCCTTGTCATCCCCTGAGTCAGCACTGTCCGACGACGCCTCTGAAGCAGAAACGAGAAGAGACAGTACATCCTCTAGGGGGATATCCTCCCTAAAAAACGCCCAACGCTGCTTCCTCACCTTCATAGGAAGGAGGGCGCAGGAGGCGCAATTAGGGGGATTGCCGATCCCTTCCTTGGCATGCTGCGGCCCCAAACACACGAAACAGAGGTCGTGGGGGTCCGCAGATGCCATGGAGGTGCATCGGCACTGAGCCCTGAAGAGGGCGATATTGAACGTTTTCTGCAATATCTTCTCGAGTTCCAACCAAAGGCTATACATTGTTGTTTTTTTACATTTACTTTGTTTGCAAACATATGAGTAAAACAAGCTTATATTTTGGGTTCTGATGGAGTACGACAGTTGAACTAAACTCATGAGGCATTAATATGTTATAATCTTCAAGAATCAATGGGTACATATCATTAGTATAAGTCCAAAAATGGCTGTATCAACTTCTGAATGCCCCTTTAAGTCTGATCCTTTTTTTGCATATCTTATTTTAGAGACAAGGATCAGTGGATTGGAATCCACTCCTGTTTTCAGCATTGATAAAGACATAGGTCAGTTTAAATAGTTTCACTGTCAAAATTGGAGCAATCTTGGTTTTACTGAATTATACTCCACTACATATTTATTTTGACAGTGATGCAACATTTTAAAATGTGGCTCTATTCTCCAGAATTTTGGATTTGAGATCAAATGTTTGATAGGAGGTTACAGTACAGAATGTCACCTTTTATTTTAGGGTATTTTCAGACATATCTGATTTACCCTTTAGAAATGAAAGTGCTTTATATGTCTAGTCCCCCCATTTGAAGATGTCATAGGTATTTGGACACATAGATTTTCATTCCAGGTTGTGCACGGTCCTGCAGGACATCACCCACTTCAGCTTCCTGTATAAAAAAAACACAAAAATACAGACATTCTGTCAATGTTGGGAACAAATTTTACATGAACACTTAAATCAAGCTGGATTACGAGATACACTTGTTTTTTATCAGAATGCAGTGAGCAGGCTTCTGCACAAAGGCAACTACACCAAGTGTGTGGGCGCTGGCGCACCAGTCTACCTGGCCGCCGTGCTCGAGTACCTGACTGCTGAGATCCTGGAGTTGGCCGGCGACACTGTCTGTGCAAACAAGAAGACTCACATCATCCCCCGTCACCTGCAGCTGGCCTTCTGTAACGACGAGGACCCAACATCCAGGAAGTGCTGCTCCCCAAGAAAACCGAAAAGTAAATTCGCTACTGCAGCTTCAACTTGACTTCTCAACCCCCAAAGGCTATTTTAAGAGAACACCAATTGAGTGGGTGTATACACAACTATCTCGACTGTTTCTTATATACATGGCACGATATCATGTGCCCACATGAGGCCTTGAATGAACAATAACACCTAATAGGCCTCCTTTGCCATTGCAGGCTAGCATTCGATTAGAACATGGCTAATTTCACTCGACTTTGGCGACTATTATTGCACGTAAAATGCCAGCAGTGTACTATTGTGTGTGCGCGCAGTGTACTGTTGCATGTGCGCCATGTACTGTTGCGGTCCTACAAAAGTAGCAAAGCGCGCCTCGGAAGGACGGGGGGTTTAAATTTGGGGCGGCATGGAGAGGCCAGTCCTCCCGTCCAATGGCCGACAGAGGAGGCTTCTGCAATGGGCCAATCGGGGTGGTGGGGAGATGGTGTCCAATCAGCAGATGCCACTGCCGGCTTTATAAACTTCACATAGCCATTTCGAGGCTATACTCCAACTGTCTAATTAGGAAGCTAGCGCCATGGCCAGACCCCAAGCAAACTGCTCGCAAATCCACCGGTGACAAAACCCACAGGAAGCAGCTCGCCACCAAGGCGTTCATGTGCAGTATCTGCACTCTTCCCTATAAAAAAACAAGGCTGTTGAGAATAGGGTAATGCAAGTAGTTGAAGGGAAATAGTGAAAGTGTCTCACCTGCTGTTCAACACAAGGCCCCTAAACACCTACGCAGACAGAGTATTATTAACTCCCAGTCCTATGATCTTGCTCTGTGAAGGTTGTTTGCTTCTCAGCATCCAATTCATGGCAGCCTTCTCCCTAGTTAATTTGTGCATGTGAGTGATTTGAGAATGTTTGGCTTTGGTGTCCAAGGTGTTTGAGAATGTTGGGTACCAATGTTCCAAGGGGCAGAGGGGCCAACTGTGACATATTAAAGTGAAATGTAGTTAGTGTGCTGTTTGAGGAATTCCAATTCAGGACGTTGCAGTCTTCCAGACAGTGCAGTTGTGCTTTAAGTCTGCTCTCTGTGTGATGACTTGTAAGTCGTTGTGACTAGATGTAGTACAGCTACGACCGGAAGTGACATTTTAGGTAACCCTAACCTTAACCTTATTCTCCTAACCTGCTAGGAAAAAGTCACTTCCGGTCAAAGCTGTATCCCACCCCCTAAAAGTATTAGTACTTTTTGTGCACTTGCAGTATGTGTGTTTGTGTGTTGTTGTATTTGTAGACTACTATTTCTACACAGTGAGTGTACTTGTGTGTGTTGTCTTTTTTCTGGTAGGTAGGCTGTCTCTACTAATATATTCTTCACCTGCTTGACTCCGCAACGTGACTCGGCTCGGTCTTTGTGCTCGGCTCGAAAGTGTGCTATTCAAATAGAGCTACACAATCGAGATGGGAGGAGATCCAGGCTGGGATGGATCGCCGTACGTGGGAACGGACTGAGGAGGCCCGGGTAGGAGAGGAGCAACGGCGACACCGACGGCGCCGGCCGAGGAGGAAGCCGAGAGGCAGCCCCAATAAAAAAAATGGGGGGGGGGGCTAAAGGGGTGGTCAGGGAGTGAGAGAGAAGAGCCCCGACCACTGCACCCGGTGGGGTTCCAGTTGGAGTCCCTACGACCATGGGAACAGGAATGTGAACAGTTTTACACTGAGGAGTCGGAGGATGATGACGACGATGAGTTTCTGTTCCCTAACTTGTGGGGGCTCCCAGAGGAGTCCTCACTGGAGGAGGATTGGGCGCGGAGAGT
Source organism: Coregonus lavaretus (assembly GCF_964263955.1). Taxonomy (NCBI): domain Eukaryota; kingdom Metazoa; phylum Chordata; class Actinopteri; order Salmoniformes; family Salmonidae; genus Coregonus; species Coregonus lavaretus. The sequence goes on from NC_139993.1 coordinate 17,724,904, forward strand.
AAAGGACTGGTACAGTCGTAGACCTCCAGCGCCGGTTCCCAGTCCGGTACGCCCCGTGCCTGCTTCTCGCACCAAGCCAGTGGTGCGTGCTCCCAGTCCGGTAAGGTCCATGCCTGCTCCTTGCACCAAGCCAGTGGTGCATGTTCCCAGTCCGGTTCGGCCCATGCCTGCTCCTCGCACCAAACCAGTGGTGCGTGTTCCCAGTCCGGTCAGTGGCTCCACTCCGGAGCCAGAGTTGTCCGCTCCACCGGTTCCCAGTCCAGCTCCGGTCAGCGGCTCTAATCCGGAGTGTGAGCAGTCTGCTCCACCGGTGTCCAGTCCAGCTCCGGTCAACTGCTCCACTCCGGAGCCAGAGCAGTCCGCTCCACCAGGATCCAGTTCAGCTCCGGTCAGCGGCTCTACTCCGGGTCCAGACGTCAGCCCCTCTCCAGGTTCGGGGTCTACCACACCAGGGTCCAGACAGGGATCGGTGCATCGTGGGAGGACTGAGAGGGGCAGCAAGGGAGACCTGACGCCATGACCGATAGAACTCTTGTTTGTTTAGTCAGGGTGTGGAAGTCTGTTATATATTCTATGTTTATGTTCTAGTTATTCTATTTCTATGTCTGGCCGGGTATGATTCCCAATCAGAGGCAGCTGTCGCTCATTGGGGATCATACTTAGGTAGCCCATTGCCTACTGTGTATTGTGGGATCTTGTTCCTATTAGGCTGGTATGTGTATAGCCCTTTGGACTTAACGTTATGTTGTTTCTTGTTTTGTTGTATGTTTATTTAGTAGTTAAACATGTACGCTTTTCACGCTGCATCTTGGTCCGACCCGTCTCTCAACGTTCGTGACATGCATTTAACTTTCTATGGCTTGTTTTAGAAATATTGATATTTGGGAGATTTCCTTTTCAAGTAACTGAAAGTGAGAGGTTGTAATCTGAATAAAGGGAAAAAGGCCATTCTTGAACATGGGTTGAGACAATCTTACTAAGTTGCTAGAGAACTAGTTCAGATTTAAGTATAACTTCTGTATGACTGAAGCTTTAAGTGATCGGTCTAATGCTTTAATATTTAATCATTTCTGTCCTCCAAATTCATATTCATTATATAAATAGGCCCGTTTAATTTTGTCTGGCTTGCTGTTCCAAATAAAATTTAAAATGTTCTCATATAGTTTAAAAAACTGTTCGCTAGGCGTAGGCAAGACCATAAGCAAATAGGTAAACTGGGATAATACTAAAGAATCAGGGTGATTTTTCCACAGATAGACCGGTATTTACCTTTCCATGGTAGCAAGATCTTATCTATTTTTGCTAACTTTCTGTTAAAATGTATTGGAGTGAGATCATTTAATTCATTTGGGATATGTATTCCGAGTATATCCACATCACCATCAGACCATTTTATTGGTCAACTATATGGTAATGTAAAAAATGTATTTTTTAGTGATCCAATACGTAATGTAGTACATTTTCCATAATTTGGCTGTAACCCAGAGTGGTTAGAAAATGTATCTAGATCCTCTATGAGGCTGTGGAGGGATTCAAGATGTGGATTTAAAAGAAAACATTAATCATCAGCGTACAATGACACCTTTGTTGTTAAGCCCTGGATTTCTAATCCCTTGATATTATTGTTGGATCTGATTTTAAATGGCTAACATTTCGATGGCCATAATAAATAGATATGCTGATAGTGGACAACCTTGTTTTACTCCTTGACAGTTTAAAACTTTCTGAGAAATACAGTGGGGGAAAAAGTATTTAGTCAGCCACCAAGTGCAAGTTCTCCCACTTAAAAAGATGACAGAGGTCTGTAATTTTCATCATAGGTACACGTCAACTATGACAGACAAAATGAGAAACAAAAATCCAGAAAATCACATTGTAGGATTTTTAATGAATTTATTTGCAAATTATGGTGGAAAATAAGTTTCTCAATACTTTGTTATATACCCTTTGTTGGCAATGACACAGGTCAAACGTTTTCTGTAAGTCTTCACAAGGTTTTCACACACTGTTGCTGATGTTTTGGGGCTGTCGCTGGGCAACACAGACTTTTAACTCCCTCCAAAGATTTTCTATGGGGTTGAGATCTGTAGACTGGCTAGGCCACTCCAGGACCTTGAAATGCTTCTTACGAAGCCACTCCTTCGTTGCCCGGGCGGTGTGTTTGGGATCATTGTCATGCTGAAAGACTCAGCCACATTTCATCTTCAATGCCCTTGCTGATGGAAGGAGGTTTTCACTCAAAATTTCACGATACATGGCCCCATTCATTCTTTCCTTTACACGGATCAGTCGTCCTGGTCCCTTTGCAGAAAAACAGCCCCAAAGCATGATGTTTCCACCCCCATGCTTCACAGTAGGTATGGTGTTCTTTGGATGCAACTCAGCATTCTTTGTCCTCCAAACACGACGAGTTGAGTTTTTACCAAAAAGTTATATTTTGGTTTCATCTGACCATATGACATTCTCCCAATCCTCTTCTGGATCATCCAAATGCACTCTAGCAAATTTCAGACGGGCCTGGACATGTACTGGCTTAAGCAGGGGGACACGTCTGGCACTGCAGGATTTGAGTCCCTGGCGGCGTAGTGTGTTACTGATGGTAGGCTTTGTTACTTTGGTCCCAGCTTTCTGCAGGTCATTCACTAGGTCCCCCCGTGTGGTTCTGGGATTTTTGCTCACCGTTCTTGTGATCATTTTGACCCCACGGGGTGAGATCTTGCTTGGAGCCCCAGATTCGAGGGAGATTATCAGTGGTCTTGTATGTCTTCCATTTCCTAATAATTGCTCCCACAGTTGATTTCTTCAAACCAAGCTGCTTACCTATTGCAGATTCAGTCTTCCCAGCCTGGTGCAGGTCTACAATTTTGTTTCTGGTGTCCTTTGACAGCTCTTTGGTCTTGGCCATAGTGGAGTTTGGAATGTGACTGTTTGAGGATGTGGACAGGTGTCTTTTATACTGATAACAAGTTCAAACAGTTGCCATTAATACAGGTAATGAGTGGAGGACAGAGGAGCCTCTTAAAGAAGACGTTAAAGGTCTGTGAGAACCAGAAATCTTGCTTGATGGTAGGTGACCAAATACTTATTTTCCACCATAATTTGCAAATAAATTCATAAAAAATCCTACAATGTGATTTTCTGGAGAAAAAAAATCTCTATTTGTCTGTCATAGTTTACGTGTACCTATGATGAAAATTACAGGCCTCTCATCTTTTTAAGTGGGAGAACTTGCACAATTGGTGGCTGACTAAATACTTTTTTCCCCCACTGTAGTTATTATTTAATATTTTACACCTAGGGTTACTATACATGATTTTAACCCATTTTATAAGAGATTCTGCAAAACTGAAATGCTCCAGGCATATATATATATAAACTCCAGTCGTACTTTGTCAAATGCCTTTTTAAATGTCTGCTATGAATAGCAGGCCTGGTTTCCCAGATTTGTCAGTGTTCTATTGTTTCCAGTACTTGCCATATGTTATCGCCAATGTATCGTCCATGTAAAAAACCTGTCTGATTAGAATCAATAATGTCCGACAATACCTTTTTAATTCTGTGCGCTATACATTTTGCTCGAATTTTTGCATCACAACACTGAAGTGTAAGGGGCCTCCAATTTTTTTAATGGACTGGATCTTTATATTTTCCACTTGTATCCTGTTTCAGTAATACATTTACATTACATTTACGTCATTTAGCAGACGCTCTTATCCAGAGCGACTTACAGTTAGTGAATACATCTTTTTTTTTTTTTTATACTGGCCCCCCGTGGGAATCAAACCCACAACCCTGGCGTTGCAAACGCCATGCTCTATCAACTGAGCTACATCCCTGCCGGCCATTCCCTCCCCTACCCTGGACGACGCTGGGCCAATTGTGCGCCGCCCATGAGTCTCCCGGTCGCGGCCGGCTGCGACAGAGCCTGGATTCGAACCAGGATCTCTAGTGGCACAGTTAACACTGCGATACAGTGCCTTAGACCACTGCGCCACTCAGGAGACATAATAATGAAATCAGACCTTCTTCTTGAATATCTGATAATCTACCATTTACATGCAGTGCCTCATCCCCCTTGGCGTTTTTTCCTATTTTGTTGCATTACAACCTGTAATTTAAATGGATTTTTATTTGGATTTCATGTAATGGACATACACAAAATAGTCCAAATTGGTGAAGTGAAATTAAAAAAATTACTTGTTTCAAATAATTCAAATAAATTAATGAGGAACATTGGTGTGTGCATATGTATTCTCCCACTTTGCTATGAAGCCCCTAAATAAGATCTGGTGCAACCAATTACCTTCAGAAGTCACATAATTAGTTAAATAAAGTCCACCTGTGTGCAATCTAAGTGTCACATGATCTGTCACATGATCTCAGTATATACACGCCTGTTCTGAAAGGCCCCAGAGTCTGCAACACTACTAAGCAAGGGGCACCACCAAGCAAGCGGCACCATGAAGACCAAGGAGCTCTCCAAACTGGTCAGGGACAAAGTTGTGGAGAAGTACAGATCAGGGTTGGATTATTATAAAATCTGTTAAACTTTGAACATCCCACGGAGCACCATTTAAATCCATTATAAAAAAATTGAAAGAATATGGCACCACAACAAACCTGCCAAGAGAGGGCCGCCCACCAAAACTCACGGACCAGGCAAGGAGGGCATTAATTAGAGCGGCAACAAAGAGACCAAAAATAACCCTGAAGGAGCTGCAAAGCTCCATAGCGGAGATTGGTGTATCTGTCCATAGGACCACTTTAAGCCGTACACTCCACAGAGCTGGGCTTTACGGAAGAGTAGCCAGAAAAAAGCCATTGCTTGAAGAAAAAAATAAGCAAACACGTTTGGTGTTCGCCAAAATGCATGTGGGAGACTCTCCAAACATATGGAAGAAGGTACTCTGGTTAGATGAGACTAAAATTTAGCTTTTTGGCCATCAAGGAAAACGCTATGTCAGGCACTAACCCAACACCTCTCATCACCATCCCCAAAGTGAAGCATGGTGGTAGCAGCATCATGCTGTGGGGATGTTTTTCATCGGCAGGGACTGAGAAACTGGTCAGATTTGAAGGAATGATGGATGCCACTAAATAGAGGGAAATTCTTGAGGGAAACCTGTTTCAGTCTTCCAGAGATTTGAGACTGGGACCGAGGTTCACCTTCCTGCAGGACGATGACCCTAAGCATACTGCTAAAGCAACACTCGAGTGGTTTAAGGGAAAACATTTGAATGTCTTGGAATGGCCTAGTCAAAGCCCAGACCTCAATCCAATTGAGAATATGTGGTATGACTTAAAGATTGCTGTACACCAGCAGAACCCATCCAACTTGAAGGAGCTGGAGCAGTTTTGCCTTGAAGAATGGCAAAAATCCCAGTGGCTGGACGTGCCAAGCATATAGAGACATACCCCAAGAGACTTGCAGCTGTAATTGCTGCAAAAGGTGGCTCTACAAAGTATTGACTTTGGGGGGGTGAATAGTTATGCACGCTCAAGTTCTGTTTTTTTTGTCTTATTTCTTGTTTGTAAATAATAAAATATATAATAAAATATATTTTGCATCTTCAAAGCGGTAGGCATGTTGTGTAAATCAAATGATAAGAATCCGTTTTAATTCCAGGTTGTAAGGCAACAAAATAGGAATAATGCCAAGGGGGGTGAATACTTTCGCAAGCCAATGTAGGAGTGGTTAAAACATGCTATTAACGGTCCTCTGAGTATATCAAAAAGGTTTGGTATACCTCGACTGGTATGCCATTCAACCCTGGAGTTTACCCGGACTAAAAAATATTTAATTGCATCCAGAAGTTTCTCCTCTGTAATTTCACCTTCACATGAGTCTTTCTGTATGGCTGTTAATTTTACATTATCAATAGAAAAAAAATCCCTACAATTAGCTTTAGAGTAGATGGAGGCGACTGAAACAAAAACATATGCTTAAAGTACTTTGCTTCCTCCTTCAAAATATAATTTGGTGACTCCGTCATTTGTAACCAGTTTCAGTCAATCTTTTTGGTAGCATTTCTATGTTGAAGATAAAAAAATTATTTGGTGCATTTTCCCCATATTCATATAATATACTGTATTACACTAGATCTTTCTTGAATAAGTTTTCCATTTCTTTTTGTTTTTCCTCTAAGTTATTCTGAGCCTCTGTTACAGTTTTTATTGCTATCTATCTGTTCTGTTAGACTTTCTATTTCCTTTGTTAGTATAAACTCTGTTGACCTAAATTGCTTTTGTTTGAGATGAGTACTGAATTGCATGGCCTCTAAAGGATCATTTAAAAGTGTCCCATACAATAAGGGGATTTGCTGTACCTATGTTATGTCGGGAAAAATCAGTTATAAATTCCTCTGTCCTAGTTAAAAACAAGTTATCATCCATTAGGCTTTGATTAAATGTCCAATATCCTTGCCCACGTGGAAATTCAGTAAGAGTAATGTACAGTGGGGAGAACAAGTATTTGATACACTGCCGATTTTGCAGGTTTTCCTACTTACAAAGCATGTAGAGGTCTGTTTTTTTTTTCCATAGGTACACTTCAACTGTGAGAGACGGAATCTAAAACAAAAATCCAGAAAATCACATTGTATGATTTTTAAGTAATTAATTTGCATTTTATTGCATGACATAAGTATTTGATACATCAGAAAAGCAGAACATAATATTTGGTACAGAAACCTTTGTTGCAATTACAGAGATCATACGTTTCCTGTAGGTCTTGACCAGGTTTGCACACACTGCAGCAGGGATTTTGGCCCACTCCTCCATACAGACCTTCTCCAGATCCTTCAGGTTTCGGAGCTGTCGCTGGGCAATACGGACTTTCAGCTCCCTCCAAAGATTTTCTATTGGGTTCAGGTCTGGAGACTGGCTAGGCCACTACAGGACCTTGAGATGCTTCTTACGGGGCCACTCCTTTGTTGCCCTGGCTGTGTGTTTCGGGTCGTTGTCATGCTGGAAGACCCAGCCACGACCCATCTTCAATGCTCTTACTGAGGGAAGGAGGTTGTGGCCAAGATCTCGCGATACATGTCCCCATCCATCCTCCCCTCAAGACGGTGCAGTCGTCCTGTTCCCTTTGCAGAAAATCATCCCCAAAGAATGATGTTTCCACCTCCATGCTTCACGGTTGGGATGGTGTTCTTGGGGTTGTACTCATCCTTCTTCTTCCTCCAAACACGGCGAGTGGAGTTTAGACCAAAAAGCTCTATTTTTGTCTCATCGGACCACATGACGTTCTCCCATTCCTCCTCTGGATCATCCAGATGGTCATTGGCAAACTTCAGACCGGCCTGGACATGCGCTGGCTTGAGCAGGGGGACCTTGCGTGCGCTGCAGGATTTTAATCCATGACGGCGTGGTGTGTTACTAATGGTTTTCTTTGAGACTGTGGTCCCAGCTCTCTTCAGGTCATTGACCAGGTCCTGCCCTGTAGTTCTGGGCTGATCCCTCACCTTCCTCATGATCCTTGATGCCCCACAAGGTGAGAACTTGCATGGAACCCCAGACCGAGGGTGATTGACCGTCATCTTGAACTTCTTCCATTTTCTAATAATTGCGCCAACAGTTGTTGCCTTCTCACCAAGCTGCTTGCCTATTGTCCTGTAGCCCATCCCAGCCTTGTGCAGGTCTACAATTTTATCCCTGATGTCCTTACACAGCTCTCTGGTCTTGGCCATTGTGGAGAGGTTGGAGTCTGTTTGATTGAGTGTGTGGACAGGTCTTTTATACAGGTAACGAGTTCAAACAGGTGCAGTTAATACAAGTAATGAGTGGAGAACAGGAGGGCTTCTTAAAGAAAAACTAACAGGTCTGTGAGAGCCAGAATTCTTACTGGTTGGTAGATGATCAAATACTTACGTCATGCAATAAAATGCAAATTAATTACTTAAAAATCATACAATGTGATTTTCTGGATTTTTGTTTTAGATTCCATCTCTCGCAGTTGAAGTGTACCTATGATAAAAATTACAGACCTCTACATGCTTTGTAAGTAGGAAAACCTGCAAAATCGGCAGTGTATCAAATACTTGTTCTCCCCACTGTATATTGTCAAAGAAGTGTGGATCATCATTATTTGGTCCGTAAAGGTTAATGAGCCATATCTGTTTATGGTCCATTAACATATTTAAAATCATCCATCTACCTTGCGGATCTGTTTGGACAATTTGCACATTTGGATCGAAATTACTGTTAATTAATATCACCCCTTTTGAGTTTATTTGCCCATAGGAGTAGTATATTTCGCCCCCCCCCCCCCCAGTCCTTTTTCCACCCAATTTCATCTATAATTGTTGAATGAATTTCCTGTAAACAATAGATATTATATTCCTTCTCTTTGAGTAGATATTGATATTTTGTTATTATCTGCTAAGCCATTACAGTTATAACTGGATATACTTATTTCAACTGTCACGTTCGTTGATGAATGGGTCAGACCAAGGCACAGCGTGATATGCATACATGTTTATTTGAACCGAATAAACAACAACAAAACAACAAACAAAACGTGAAGTCCAAGGTACACAAACAACATACCTAACACGACAGAAGATCCCACCAAACGAGGACCAAGCAGCGTGCCCAGGAAGAGCGAATAGCCACGGTGGTCATGGGAGGAGAGATTTGCGGGGAAAGGGCCATGGGCGAAGGTAGATGCCCTGGCAGGAGAGGTGAAACGGCGCCAACCGTGCCAACGACGGAGACCCGAGAGGCAACCCCAAGAACATTTGGGGGGAGGGGCACACGGGGTGGATGACGAGGCTAAAAGGGAGAAGGAAAGTGTAGAGGCACGGCGAGAGGAGCTGGTTAGGCAGCAGAAGGAGCGGGGGTTAATAAAGGAACCCAGTCCCGCTCCTCGCACCAAGCAAGTGGTGCGTGTCGCCAGTCCGGTCCGGCCTGTTCCTGCCCCTCGCACCAAGCTAGTAGTGCGCGTCGCCAGCCCGGCCTGGCCTGTTCCTGCCCCTCGCACCAAGCTAGTAGTGCGCGTCGCCAGCCCGGCCCGGCCTGTTCCTGCCCCTCTCACCTAGCCAGTGGTGCGCGTCGCCAGCCCAGCCCGGCCTGTTCCTGCCCCTCGCACCAAGCTAGTAGTGCACGTCGCCAGCCCGGCCCGGCCTGTTCCTGCCCCTCTCACCTAGCCAGTGGTGCGCGTCGCCAGCCCGGCCCGGCCTGTTCCTGCCCCTCTCACCTAGCCAGTGGTGCGCGTCGCCAGCCCGGCCCGGCCTGTTCCTGCCCCTCGCACCAAGCTAGTAGTGCACGTCGCCAGCCCGGCCCGGCCTGTTCCTGCTCCTCGCACCAAGCCAGTGGTGCGTGTGTCCAGTCCGGCATGGCCCGTGCCTGTTCCACCGGTGATGGTTCGGCACCGGTCAGCTGCTCTACTCCGGAGCCAGAGCAGTCCGCTCCACCGGTGCCTGATCCAGCTCCGGTCAGCTGCTCCACTCCGGAGCCAGAGCAGTCCGCTCCACCGGGGTCGAGTCCAGCTTCGGTCAGCGGCTCCAGTCCAGACCCAGACGTCAGCCCCTCTCCAGGTTCGGGGTCTCCCACACCAGGGTCCATACAGGGCTTGGAGTATAGTGGAAGGAAGGAGAGGGGAAGCAACGCGCCGAGGTCTAGACCAGACCAGGGGCGCAACAGGGAGGCGAAGAGTGAGAGGTCGTCACGCCCTGAGTTGGATCCGCCTCCGAGGCGGAATGCCCACCCGGCCCCTACCCTGTTATGTTTATGTTGTGCGGTCGGAGTCCGCACCTTTGGAGGGGGGTACTGTCACGCCCTGACTCAGAGGATGCTTATATGTTGAGTCAGGGTGTGTATATTCCTTGTTGTGATTTTCTATGTTGTAATTTCTATGGTTAGATCTAGTATGTCTAGATCTATGTTGGCCGGTGTGGTTCCCAATCAGAGGCAGCTGTCGCTCGTTGTCTCTGATTGGGGACCATACTTAGGCAGCCTATTGGCACTAGTGGGTTGTGGGATCTTGTTCCGTGTGAGGTATGTTGTTTGTGTACCTTGGACTTCACGTTTCGTTTAGTTTGTTGTTTATTCGTTTCAAATAAACATGTATGCATATCACGCTGCGCCTTGGTCCGTCCCGTTTATTAACGATCGTGACATCAACACTTACCATAATGAGATACAGTGGGGGGAAAAAGTATTTAGTCAGCCACCAATTGTGCAAGTTCTCCCACTTAAAAAGATGAGAGGCCTGTAATTTTCATCATAGATACACGTCAACTATAACAGACAATGAGAAAAAAAATTCCAGAATCACATTGTAGGATTTTTAATGAATTTATTTGCAAATTACGGTGGAAAATAAGTATTTGGTCACCTACAAACAAGCAAGATTTCTGGCTCTCAGACCTGTAACTTCTTCTTTAAGAGGCTCCTCTGTCCTCCACTCGTTACCTGTATTAATGGCACCTGTTTGAACTTGTTATCAGTATAAAATACACCTGTCCACAACCTCAAACCGTCACACTCCAAACTCCAGTATGGCCAAGACCAAAGAGCTGTCAAAGGACACCAGAAACAAAATTGTAGACCTGCACAATTCAAGACTGAATCTGCAATAGGTAAGAAGCTTGGTTTGAAGAAATCAACTGTGGGAGCAATTATTAGGAAATGGAAGACATACAAGACCACTGATAATCTCCCTCGATCTGGGGCTCCACGCAAGATCTCACCCCGTGGGGTCAAAATGATCACAAGAACGGTGAGTAAAAATCCCAGAACCACACGGGGGGACCTAGTGAATGACCTGCAGAGAGCTGGGACCAAAGTAACAAAGCCTACCATCAGTAACACACTACGCCGCCAGGGACTCAAATCCTGCAGTGCCAGACGTGTCCCCCTGCTTAAGCCAGTACATGTCCAGGCCCGTCTGAAGTTTGCTAGAGTGCATTTGGATGATCCAGAAGAGGATTGGGAGAATGTCATATGGTCAGATGAAACCAAAATAGAACTTTTTGGTAAAACTCAACTCTACGTGTTTGGAGGACAAAGAATGCTGAATTGCATCCAAAGAACACCACACCTACTGTGAAGCATGGGGTGGAAACATCATGCTTTGGGGCTGTTTTTCTGCAAAGGGACCAGGACGACTGATCCGTGTAAAGGAAAGAATGAATGGGGCCATGTATCGTGAGATTTTGAGTGAAAACCTCCTTCCATCAGCAAGGGCATTGAAGATGAAACGTGGCTGGGTCTTTCAGCATGACAATGATCCCAAACACACCGCCCGGGCAATGGAGTGGCTTCGTAAGAAGCATTTCAAGGTCCTGGAGTGGCCTAGCCAGTCTCCAGATCTCAACCCCATAGAAAATCTTTGGAGGGAGTTGAAAGTCCGTGTTGCCCAGCGACAGCCCCAAAACATCACTGCTCTAGAGGAGATCTGCATGGAGGAATGGGCCAAAATACCAGCAACAGTGTGTGAAAACCTTGTGAAGACTTACAGAAAACGTTTGACCTGTGTCATTGCCAACAAAGGGTATATAACAAAGTATTGAGAAACTTTTGTTATTGACCAAATACTTATTTTCCACCATAATTTGCAAATAAATTCATAAAAAATTATACAATGTGATTTTCTGGAGAAAAAAAATCTCATTTTGTCTGTTATAGTTGACGTGTACCTATGATGAAAATTACAGGCCTCTCTCATCTTTTTAAGTGGGAGAACTTGCACAATTGGTGGCTGACTAAATAATTTTTTCCCCACTGTATATGGAGGGGGAGGTCTTTGAAATTAAAAGGGAAAGCAATTGTAATAAATTCATTGTTGATGTCAATTTGTATTTATGTAATGAACGTTTTGGATATGCCAGAATGGGTCTTATCTGAAATGAATAAGATTGTAGTTGATTTTTTATGTGATGGGAAGGGGGTGAAAATAGCTTTTAAAACTTTGATTGCAGGATATGAGGAGGTGGGTTTGAAGTTGGTAGATTTCAATGTAAGGAAAACAGCAATTAGAGTAAAAATGGTACGGAATTATTTATTTGGTGAAGTGGATTATGGGTGGAAAAGTTTTTTTTAGAGTATTTGCAGGAGGTTGGGAGGATGGGGGACAATGGTTTATTGATGAGTATAAAAAATGAAATGTTAGGTAATATACCTTTGTTTTATAGAGAAGTGGTTGAGACTTGGGGGCAGTATATACCAAATATTTGTTATGAATGTACCATTTTAGAAAATATTTAAAATCAGCCGATATTTTTAAATCCAAAGATAAAGTATAAGAATATGATGTTGTTTTGTAAATATTTTATGAGGGCTGGGATGAGGCAGATAGGTGATATAACATATGAGGTAATTCCGGGGAACCTTACATTTCAGGCAATATATGATCATGTGGATGAAGTAGATGATGAGATAAGTAAAACTACTGTGGAGAATATGTACAAAAACATATTAGGATGTATTCCTGGGGAGTGGGTTGTTTTAATAAATAAAGAGGTGGTTAAAAGAGCTAGGAGTTTACTGGTTTTATATTATGAAAGTAATGGGGAGAAACATGATTTGTCAGGTGTAAATGGTTTATAGGAAATGTATTCTAAAAGAGATAAAAGTTCCTGCTTCGGAAAAAGTGTGGTCTAGGGTGTTTGAAAATATGGATGTGAAATCAATATGGAAGAATGTAAAATATAATTCTATAGAATTTGAAGACAATGATTTTAAATTGAAACATAATTGGTAAAGATCCTATGTGCTTTTGCATCAAATAAATAGGGATATTAAAAGAGAATGTGATATTTGGTACAGGGGTGGAACATTTTATGTAATTCTTTATTGAATGTAGTAGGTTAAAAGACTTTCACAAGGTTTTAAAGGGGCTTTTAGTAAAACATTTGGGAAGAGATTTTTACTGGGGTGGAGTGGAGGAGGTTGTTTCTTTTTGGTTTAAATGGGTGCATTTTGTGAATTTTGTACTCAATCTTATCGCATATCTAGCATGACTAAGAAGGAATTTAGGTCATTATGAAGGGAAAATTGTGAGTGTGGAGGTTTTTTTTAGAAGTATTTTAGAGAAAGATAGAGATAATATATAGTTATGGTGGAGGAAAATTTGAAAAACTGTTTGTGTGGGGGAGTACTTTTATTGAAATTTTGTCAAATGGAAAAATTGTATTTAATTATTAATTGGTTCTAGTGGATGATTGTGCTTTTAATAGTTTTTTTATTTTATTTTTCTGTTTGTTCATCCTTATTTATTATTGACAGAATGTTGTAAATAGTCTGTTTTTCATAATAATAAAAAAATAAATATGCCCGATCTCGTCTGATCTCGGGAGCTAAAAAGGGTCGGGCCTGGTTAGCACTTTGTTGGGAATACCAGATGCTTAAGCTTTTTGCCCAGTGGATTATACTATTGCAAACAAAGTAATGAAAAATGTCCATTTACGTTGGAATGGCTAATCTCGTTCCTCAAAGTTTTTTGAGTTACATGAAGTTGAAATAGCCTTTCCAACTCCTATACCAATTCTTAAGGCCATACCAGCCTGAATATGCCTGATCTCAGCTGATCACGGAATCTAAGCAGAGTTTGAATGATAATTGGATAGGCTATTTCAAATTCATGTAACGCAATGTCTTATGGCCATACCAGCCTGAATACACCCAATATCAGAAGCTAAGCTGGGTCAGTACTGGGTAGTACTTGCTTGGGTTACTTATTGGGAATACCAGGTGCTGTTTGCCCAGAAAAATATACTCTTGTAAAAAAAAGTTATGATGTCCATTTACGTTTGAATGGCTAGTCTAGTTCCTCAAAGTTTTTTGAGTTACATTAATTTGAAATAGCCTATCCAACTCTTATACCACATCTTATGGCCATACCAGACCAAAGCAGGGTCAGGCCTGGTTAGTACTTGGTTGGGAGACTGCTTAGGAATACCAGGGGCTGTAAGCTTTTTGCCCAGTGGATTATACTCTTGCAAACAAAGACATTCCAACGAAAATGGACATTATATAATTACTATTCTAGTTCCTCAAAGTTTTTTGAGCTACATGAATTTGAAGTAGCCTTTTCAACTCCTATTTAAAATCTTATGGCCAAACCAGCCTTAATATGCCTGATCTCGGAAGCTAAGAAGGGTCAGACTTGGTTGGGAGACTGCTTTTGAATACCAGCTGCTGTAAGCTTTTTGCCCAGTGGATTATACTCTTGAGAACATAGTCATTATATAATGTCAATTTAAAATGGAATGGTTGTTCAAGTTCCTCAAAGATTTTTGCGTTACAGTTGAAATAGTACATCTAACTCTTATTACATGTCTTACGGCCATACCAGCCTGAATACGCCCCTTTTTGGTATTTCAGGAAGTGGATGAGCAGCAGGTGTCTGAGTGCTTGAGAGAGAATATCATTTTTTGGAGGTTTATTTGATTTATAAGTTGGTAGTTGATTTTCTTTGAAACTTGTTTGTTATTATCCCCCATCGGCGTGAGCTGTTTGGGGGATATTGCTTAAAATAACCGGACGGACAACATGGCGTCGACATCAAGAATACAAACGACGACGAGAAAGGACAACAGTGAAATCAGAATTTCAAATGAAGAACTGAAAAAAAGGACGTATGAAAAGGAACTGACGGTGAACGTGGAAATAATTGGAGAAGGGAAAATAACAACGATGGAATTGCTGAGAGGAATAAGGGAAGTTTGTGGAACAATACTTGGATGTAGAATGAGAGACGTAAATAAGTATGAAATAACAATGTCTCATGTAAAGGGAAAAGAAAGTCTAATGGACGGGCTAAAGAACTAGGGAACGATGAGCTTGTGGTGTCCTTTTTTAACTTGCCCGCATACATTATGGATGGGGAGATATATGAGAAACTAAAAGGCTGGAAAGTGAAGGCGACCACGCCAATCAAGAGGAGGATGTGGCCAGGAACAGACATTGTAGACGGGACGAGATTTTGCAAGGTGAAGTTCACAGACAATGTGCAATCCTTGCCATATTCGACCAAATTTAACACTGTCGAGGGATTTGAATATTTTCGTGTAATCCATGACAATCAAGTGAAGGTATGTAGACTATTTATTCAGCCGGGGCACATACTTAAGGAATGTCCGGATTTCACATGCCATAAATGTAGTGAACAGGGGCATTGTGGCAGAGAATGTTTGAACATAGGTAATGTGTGCAAAATGTGTGACAGACCCAAAGTTAGATGTAGCTGTAATAAGGGAAAAGATCACTTACTTTTGCAAACAATGGACCTCACTTCTGAGGAGGATGAAGGGAGTGTGCCTATGGAGAGAGAGGAAGAGAGTGACATGGAGAGTGTGACTGCAGAGACAGTGGCAGAAACGTTTAAAGAGCCTGTAATGTCTTCTGGCAAAACACGAGATTCAGTTTTAGTCTCTGCTGCTGACAAGGTGGAACAGCAGCACATGATGGGTGAAATACATACACAGGTAGAGATGGTGCAAGGTGCATCTCAGGTGCCTGAGCCAGTTTCAAGCGTGTGTAAAAAGTACACCAAAGAGCGAGCTGGGTCCACTGAAGTCACTGGCACTGTTAAAGAGCACTTTTCAAAAGGCTTCCCCGCCGCTCCCCCCAAAAATCCAAATCAGGAGAAGGATGATGAAATAGATAGTGAGGATCCTCAGTTGTTTGCAAAAAATAAGAGTTAATTGTCGAAAACTAGGGAAATGATGGGATTTGGGAAAAAGAAAAAGTAGGTTTTGAAAGGACTTGTTTTGCTCTGATTATACTTCTGCACATATTAATAATGATTACAGTCGCATCCCTAAATGGTAACAGTTTGAGAAACATGAGCAAATTAGAGCAGGTTTTAGTGTCTGTTAAGGCAGGCATGTTTTGTTTTCAAGAGACCAATTGGACAGACTCCAAAATACAGGAGATTAAGAGTAAATGGTCTGATTTAATTTTTTTGTAGTCATGGAAGTGATAAAACATGTGGTGTGGCTATTTTGATAAAAAACGATGTGGTTCAAAATGTAAAACAAATATATGCTGACAATGACGGCAGACTTATTGTAATTTAATTTGAAGTTCAAAATGTAGTTTTTCATTTAATTAATGTTTATGCTTCAAACATTGAATCTGAAAGGAGATAAATGTTTCACAACTTAAAAACACTGTGCTCAGAAAACTGTATACTGATAGGAGACTAATGTGAGGTGTAGTAGAATGGATGCCGCTAGTTGTGCTAGATTCAAATATGACTCTTCTAGAAATGCATTATGGAAACGTATTACAGTTTTTTACGATTGTTTACACACTAAAATTAAAATTTCCACACAATTAGCAAAATTGGACTCCAATGAGCAAAACACCTCCACAGATTTGCACAACATTACACACAATGTCCGCCTCACCCTTTTTGCAAAACATTACACACAGTGATTTGTAAAACTCTACACACATTTTCACACCTTAGACACAGATAAGGATCGTGAGGTTACTTCCTTGTAATTACAAAGCACCGGATTGCCAATTACCACACTAATGAACGAATTGGATAAACACATCTACTAGGTGTGGAAGCACACATGTGCTAATTTGAAAACGCAGCACTCAGGTGTGCTATAAAAGGCAGCAGGTGAGTTCACCTGTCTTCAACAAAAATGGAAGGAGTTAGAAGAAGAAGAAGAGTGAGAATGAGAGGGGGAGCTCAAAGAGGAGATGAAGGCGGTAGAGGAAGAGGAGAAGGAGGTAGAGGAAGAGGCATAGGTAGAGGAGAAGAAGGTAGAGGAAGAGAAGGAGGTAGAGGATGACACCTAGGTAGAGGAAGAGGTAGAGAAGGACTTGAAGAGTTGATAGAACCTGAACAAAGAAGACAAGGACCAAATTTGACTCAAGAAATCCGTGCAACACTTATTGACCATGTTATCAACCATGGACTGACACTGATGGAAGCTGGACAAAGAGTTCAACCAAATCTCAGCAGAAATACTGTTGCGTCAGTAATTCGGACATTTCATCGAGAAAACAGGTAAGCTAACCACACAGTATACATTGAAACTGAAGCTTGTATAATCAATATTGTTTACTGTGACATTTGACAGTAGGCTGCATATATATATATTTATATATATATATATATATATAGTGGGGAAAAAAAGTATTTAGTCAGCCACCAATTGTACAAGTTCTCCCACTTAAAAAGATGAGAGGCCTGTAATTTTCATCATAGGTACACGTCAACTATGACACACAAAATGAGAAAAAAAAATCCAGAAAATCACATTGTAGGATTTTTAATGAATTTATTTGCAAATTATGGTGGAAAATAAGTATTTGGTCAATAACAAAAGTTTCTCAATACTTTGTTATATACCCTTTGTTGGCAATGACACAGGTCAAACGTTTTCTGTAAGTCTTCACAAGGTTTTCACACACTGTTGCTGGTATTTTGGCCCATTCCTCCATGCAGATCTCCTCTAGTGCAGTGATGTTTTGGGGCTGTCGCTGGGCAACACGGACTTTTAACTCCCTCCAAAGATTTTCTATGGGGTTGAGATCTGGAGACTGGCTAGGCCACTCCAGGACCTTGAAATGCTACTTACGAAGCCACTCCTTCGTTGCCCGGGCGGTGTGTTTGGGATCATTGTCATGCTGAAAGACCCAGCCACGTTTCATCTTCAATGCCCTTGCTGATGGAAGGAGGTTTTCACTCAAAATCTCACGATACATGGCCCCATTCATTCTTTCCTTTACATGGATCAGTCGTCCTGGTCCCTTTGCAGAAAAACAGCCCCAAAGCATGATGTTTCCACCCCCATGCTTCACAGTAGGTATGGTGTTCTTTGGATGCAACTCAGCATTCTTTGTCCTCCAAACACGACGAGTTGAGTTTTTACCAAAAAGTTATATTTTGGTTTCATCTGACCATATGACATTCTCCCAATCCTCTTCTGGATCATCCAAATGCACTCTAGCAAACTTCAGACGGGCCTGGACATGTACTGGCTTAAGCAGGGGGACACGTCTGGCACTGCAGGATTTGAGTCCCTGGCGGCGTAGTGTGTTACTGATGGTAGGCTTTGTTACTTTGGTCCCAGCTCTCTGCAGGTCATTCACTAGGTCCCCCCGTGTGGTTCTGGGATTTTTGCTCACCGTTCTTGTGATCATTTTGACCCCACGGGTTGAGATCTTGCGTGGAGCCTCAGATCGAGGGAGATTATCAGTGGTCTTGTATGTCTTCCATTTCCTAATAATTGCTCCCACAGTTGATTTCTTCAAACCAAGCTGCTTACCTATTGCAGATTCAGTCTTCCCAGCCTGGTGCAGGTCTACAATTTTGTTTCTGGTGTCCTTTGACAGCTCTTTGGTCTTGGCCATAGTGGGGTTTGGAGTGTGACTGTTTGAGGTTGTGGACAGGTGTCTTTTATACTGATAACAAGTTCAAACAGGTGGCATTAATACAGGTAACGAGTGGAGGACAGAGGAGCCTCTTAAAGAAGAAGTTACAGGTCTGTGAGAGCCAGAAATCTTGCTTGTTTGTAGGTGACCAAATACTTATTTTCAACCATAATTTGCAAATAAATTCATTAAAAATCCTACAATGTGATTTTCTGGAATTTTTTTCCTCAATTTGTCTGTCATAGTTGACGTGTACCTATGATGAAAATTACAGGCCTCATCTTTTTAAGTGGGAGAACTTGCACAATTGGTGGCTGACTAAATACTTTTTCCCCACTGTATATATATATATATATACAGTGGGGAAAAAAAGTATTTAGTCAGCCACCAATTGTGCAAGTTCTCCCACTTAAAAAGATGAGAGAGGCCTTTAATTTTTATCATAGGTACACGTCAACTATGACAAAAAATGAGGAAAAAAAATCCAGAAAATCACATTGTAGGATTTTTTATGAATTTATTTGCAAATTATGGTGGAAAATAAGTATTTGGTCAATAACAAAAGTTTCTCAATACTTTGTTATATACCCTTTGTTGGCAATGACACAGGTCAAACGTTTTCTGTAAGTCTTCACAAGGTTTTCACACACTATTTTGGCCCATTCCTCCATGCAGATCTCCTCTAGAGCAGTGATGTTTTGGGGCTGTCGCTGGGCAACACGGACTTTCAACTCCCTCAAAGATTTTCTATGGGGTTGAGATCTGGAGACTGGCTAGGCCACTCCAGGACCTTGAAATGCTTCTTACGAAGCCACTCCTTCGTTGCCCGGGCAGTGTGTTTGGGATCATTGTCATGCTGAAAGACCCAGCCACGTTTCATCTTCAATGCCCTTGCTGATGGAAGGAGGTTTTCACTCAAAATCTCACGATACATGGCCCCATTCATTCTTTCCTTTACACGGATTAGTCGTCCTGGTCCCTTTGCAGAAAAACAGCCCCAAAGCATGATGTTTCCACCCCCATGCTTCACAGTAGGTATGGTGTTCTTTGGATGCAACTCAGCATTCTTTGTCCTCCAAACACGACGAGTTGAGTTTTTACCAAAAAGTTATATTTTGGTTTCATCTGACCATATGACATTCTCCCAATCCTCTTCTGGATCATCCAAATGCACTCTAGCAAACTTCAGACGGGCCTGGACATGTACTGGCTTAAGCAGGGGGACACATCTGGAACTGCAGGATTTGAGTCCCTGGCGGCGTAGTGTGTTACTGATGGTAGGCTTTGTTACTTTGGTCCCAGCTCTATGCAGGTCATTCACTAGGTCCCCCTGTGTGGTTCTGGGATTTTTGCTCACCGTTCTTGTGATAATTTTGACCCCACGGGGTGAGATCTTGCGTGGAGCCCCAGATCGAGGGAGATTATCAGTGGACTTGTATGTCTTCCATTTCCTAATAATTGCTCCCACAGTTGATTTCTTCAAGCCAAGCTGCTCACCTATTGCAGATTCAGTCTTCCCAGCCTGGTGCAGGTCTACAATTTTGTTTCTGGTGTCCTTTGACAGCTCTTTGGTCTTGGCCATAGTGGAGTTTGGAGTGTGACTGTTTGAGGTTGTGGACAGGTGTCTTTTATACTGATAACAAGTTCAAACAGGTGCTATTAATACAGGTAACGAGTGGAGGACAGAGGAGCCTCTGAAAGAAGAAGTTACAGGTCTGTGAGAGCCAGAAATCTTGCTTGTTTGTAGGTGACCAAATACTTATTTTCCACCATAATTTGCAAATAAATTCATAAAAAATCCTACAGTGTGATCTTCTGGATTTTTTTTTCTTAATTTGTCTGTCATAGTTGACGTGTACCTATGATGAAAATTACAGGCCTCTCTCATCTTTTTAAGTGGGAGAACTTGCACAATTGGTGGCTGACTAAATACTTTTTTCCCCCACTGTATATATATATTTTTTTTTTACATAGGATTGAGGGTCGAGGACACCAAGG
Source organism: Coregonus lavaretus (assembly GCF_964263955.1). NCBI lineage: Eukaryota > Metazoa > Chordata > Actinopteri > Salmoniformes > Salmonidae > Coregonus > Coregonus lavaretus. The sequence continues at coordinate 17,745,247 of NC_139993.1, forward strand.
TGGAAGTGGCCCTATGTTTAGTCGTGCACAAGAGGCCGCCATTGTGAACATGGTTTTGGCCAATAATTGTATCAGGCTATGAGAAATCCAAGCCAATATCACCAATATCATGATGACAATATTTTCAATAACATCCAACGAGTCTCTCTGTCAACATTAGGTCGAATCCTAAAGAAAAATAAAATATACATGAAGCAACTGTATCGGGTACCATTTGACAGAAATTCAGAGAGAGTGAAACATCTGCGCAATGAGTATGTGGAGGTATGCATTGTTCATCTGACTATGGTGTGGTATCATGCACTGCTCATAATGTTCTGTCACAAAAAAAATACTGTGCTATAGATATTGAATAGCATCCTATTTTCTTTAATGTGTTTCAGAGAGTCTTGCAAATGGATGCTGCTGAAATTCAACATGAATTTATATATGTGGATGAGGCTGGATTTAACCTTGCAAAAACAAGAAGAAGAGGGAGAAATGTAATTGGGCACAGGGCAATCACCAATGTGCCAGGGCAGCGAGGGGGTAACATCACACAAAATGGGGTCCTCCACCACCATGCAAATCTGGGACCCTATAATGCAAATCTGATACTTGCATTTCTTGACCGATTGCATGAGATTGTCACAGCATTACACCAAGTGGACCAGATGCGGTACATTGTCGTTTGGGACAATGTCTCATTTAATCGGGCTGCTCTAGTCCAGAACTGGTTCCATGATCACCCTGATTTTGAAGTTTTATACCTTACCCCATACTCCCCCTTCCTGAATCCTATAGAATAATTTTTTTCAGCGTGGCGGTGGAAGGAATATGACCTGCGGCCTTATGACCGTTTGCCCATCATTCAGGCCATGGAACAGGCATGTGATCTTATTGAAGCAGCTTCAGTGCAGGGGTGGATTCGTCACACAAGGCGATTCTTCCAACGGTGCCTTGCCAATGAAGACATAGCCTGTGATGTGGATGAAATGTTATGGCCTGATCCAGCCAGACGGAGAGACGGATAGTTACAGTATTCTTGTTGCTTTTACAGTAGTTTTCTTTCATTTCTGTTTACTTTTACTTTACTTTTCTTCAGAGTCAAAGTGTATGTACTGTAATTCATGCAGTAATTTTTATTTGTCTACGGATTTTATTTGTTTACAGTAATTGATATCATTGTTGGTTGATTACTGTAACTGATTATAGTAAGAAATACTGTAAGTATTGAAATAAATACTTGAAATATTCAGTCTGCAGCATCAAGTGTTGTGCAGTGCTTGGTAAGGTTATAGTAGGCCTACAGTATTTGTCTACATTCTCCTTATCTCAAAACAAATCATGAATAATGTTGTGAGTTTCTCACTATTTTTTGTCACCTAAATTATCTCTCACATACAGTAAGAATGTCTGGCCAAAAATCTATTTTTTTGTTTTTTTACAAATGTGTTTTTTATTTATCACAGCAGTGTGAAACTGGCTGCAATAGTGTATGATCATTGATGACTGTGTTGGTTAAATGAAAACAAATAGCATTTTCACAAATATGTGTATATGTTTTGACTGAAGTGTGTATGTTTTGACTGAAGTGTGTCATTTTGCAAACAATCTAGGAATTTTGCTAATTGATTGTGGTGTTTGGATAATTGTGATTATATTTTGACAAAAAGAACTCTGTTTTCAAAATCGCGTGTAAACAATTGAAAAAAACTGTAATGAGGAGAATCTAGTAGATATATGGAGGGCTGAAAATCCAAACAGAAGAGTGTTTTCTAGAAGGCAGGTGGTGCTAAAGGAATTAAAACAAAGCAGAATTGATTGATGTCTAGCAAAACAAGAATTGGTGCAGTATGTTAATAAGATGTCATATAACTTTACAGCATATAGTGATCACGCAGTAATGTCATTTCAAATGGGTTATGGTGTGGAGAGGAGAGGGGGAGGTGTCTGGTGTTTAAATGCCAGTCTGTTAAAGGAGGAAGGATATAGAAATGCAATTGTTGAATGTATTAATGATGAAATGTCTAATGTACTGTTAAAAGAGAATGTGTGTTTATGGTGGGAGGAAGTGAAAGTAAAAGTAAAAAACAGGAGTATTAGGTATGCTAAAAATCATAACCGTTTAGATAAGCAGAAAGAAACAATGCTTAGAAATAGGATGTTGCATGAATTTGAAAAGGCTGTTCCAGACTATGATGTTGTGAACTATTTGAAGATCCATGCAGAGCTGGGTCGTTATGAAAAAAAGAAATGTTTGGGTGCTATTGTTAGGATGTCACGGTTTCGGCCGAGGCTGCCTCTCTTCCTTGCTCGGGCAGGCTTCGGCGTTCGTCGTCTCCGGAATACTAGCTGCCACCGTTGTATGTTTCTATGTTCGTTTGGTTTTGTCTGGATTATGTACACCTGTTGTCGTTTAGCGTCATTCGTGTCCTATAAGTTCTCGTTGTGTTTGTCAGGTGTTGTGTGTGATTGTTTTCGCTGTCGTGTTGGTGCGCTACTATTTTCGCACATGTTTAGTGCGCCCTTTTGTTTACGCCTGTGTGCGCATTTTCTCGCCACCGGGCTGTTGGATCGTGTTTTGAGTGTGCATTACTAAAGTCTTTTGGACTTATCTTCTGCGTCCTGCGCCTGATTCCCACACCACACCCACCTACAGCACCCGCTGACAGAATCACACACCATTCAGAATGGAATCAGCAGGAGCCGCAGCAACACAGGAGACTTTGGAGGATCGGGTCCGGGAGCAGAATGACCAGATCCTTCGGATCGGGACCGCCCTGCAGGATGTTATTAACACACTTCAACGCTGGGAGACCCGAGGGACACCCCCAACTCCACCTCCCCTGCCATCACCATCAGCCAGTCAGCCCATTCCCGCTCCGGAACCCAGGGGAATTCGACTCTCGCTCCCGAGGGCCTACGATGGGACCGCTGCCGGTTGTCAGGGCTTCCTTCTCCAGGTGGAGCTATACCTGGCCACCGTGCACCCGGCGCCCTCGGGACACGAGAGCGTGTCCGCCCTCATCTCCTGCCTTACCGGCAAGGCGTTGGAATGGGCCAACGCCGAGTGGAGGAGGATAGACGCTACCACCATCACATACGCTGAGTTCTCCCGCCGCTTCAGGGCGGTGTTTGACCATCCACCGGAGGGGAAAGCGGCGGGGGAGCGTCTGTTCTGCCTCCGGCAGGGGAGGAGGAGCGCCCAGGAGTTCGCGTTAGAATTCCGTACTCTAGCGGCGGATGCAGGGTGGAATGAGCGGGCCCTCATCGATCACTACCGCTGTAGTCTACGAGAGGACGTCCGTCGGGAGCTGGCCTGTAGGGACACCAGTCTCTCTTTCGACCAGTTAGTCGACATGTCCATCAGGCTGGACACCCTGCTGGCTACCCGCGGACGTTCCGAGGGGGGTCCGTCCATTTCACCCTCCAGCGCCTCCGAGCCCTATGGAGCTTGGGGGCGCTGGCGCTAGAGAGAGGAGGGGTCGGAGTACGAGGGGGCCCGTCTCCTGCACCAACTGTGGCCGTGGAGGACACACTGCGGCTAGGTGGTGGGGATGGCCTCCTAGGGGAGAAGACGACAGGCCCCGCACTGGGGAGTCCTTCCAGGTGAGTAGGCGCCCCACTCACCCAGAGCTCTCTGTTGCGCACTTCTGTATACCTGTGCGTTTTCCACAGGTAGCACCTCATTCCCAGCATAAGGCGCTGGTAGATTCAGGCGCGGCTGGGAATTTTGTTGATAGGAAATTTTGTTTAGAATTAGGGATTCCCCTTCTTCCTGTTGACGTCCCATTCCCCGTTCATGCCCTAGATAGCCGTCCGTTGGGATCGGGCTTGATCAGGGAGGTCACGGCGCCACTTAGGATGTGTGCGCAGGGGGGTCATCAGGAGATGATCCAGCTATTTCTGATTGACTCGCCTGCGTATCCGGTGGTGCTGGGCATGCCCTGGTTGAGTATCCATAACCCGTCTATTTCGTGGCAGGAGAGGGCTCTGATGGAGTGGTCTGCCCAGTGTGTGGGTCGATGTTTAGGCGTTTCCGTAGGGGCTACCTCGGTGGAGAGTCCAAACCAGGTGCCCGCATTGCACGTTCCCCCTGAATATGAGGATTTGGCTATTGTGTTCAGTAAGTCGAGGGCGACGCAGTTGCCTCCCCATAGGCAGGGAGATTGTGCGATAGACCTCCAGGCAGGAGCTGCGCTCCCACGGAGCCATGTGTATCCTCTGTCTCAGGAGGAGAAGAGAGCTATGGAGACTTACATAGACGAATCTCTGAGACAAGGATACATACGGCCATCCACTTCCCCTGCAACCTCGAGTTTCTTTTTTGTGAAGAAAAAGGATGGAGGGTTACGCCCGTGCATTGATTACCGTAGTCTCAATCAGATCACGATGAAGTACAGTTATCCACTTCCTCTGATTGCGACCATGACGGAGTCATTGCACGGGGCGCGTTTTTTCACTAAATTAGATCTCAGGAGCGCGTACAACTTGGTGCGCATTAGGGAGGGCGATGAATGGAAGACAGCCTTTAGTACCACCTCGGGCCATTACGAGTATCTTGTCATGCCATACGGGTTGATGAATGCTCCTTCAGTTTTCCAATCATTCGTGGATGAGATATTCAGGGACATGCAGGGGCAGGGGGTGGTCGTGTACATAGATGACATTCTCGTGTACTCGTCTACCCGAGTCGAGCATGTGGCTCTGGTGCGCCGAGTGTTGAGGAGGCTGTTGGAGCACGACCTGTATGTCAAGGCAGAGAAGTGTCTGTTTTTCCAGGAGTCGATCTCCTTTTTGGGTTATCAGTTGTCTGTGTCAGGGGTGAAGATGGAGGTTGACCGGGTGTCAGCCGTGCGTAATTGGCAAACGCCAACCACTGAAGGAGGTGCAGCAGTTTTTGGGGTTTGCGAATTACTACCGGAGGTTTTTCCGGGGTTTTGGACAGGTGGCAGCTCCCATAACGTCTCTTTTGAAGGGGGGTCCGGTGCGTTTGCAGTGGTCAGCCAAGGCGGACAGGGCTTTTGGAAGGCTGAAGGACCTGTTTACCTCGGCTCCGGCGCATCCGGATCCCTCTTTACCATTTCAGGTAGAGGTGGACGCGTCAGAGGCCGGTATAGGAGCCGTGCTTTCGCAACGGTCCGCCACGCCACCTAAACTCCGCCCCTGTGCTTTTTATTCCAAAAAGCTCAGTCCGGCGGAGCGAAATTATGACGTAGGGGACAGGGAGCTGTTAGCCGTGGTACAGGCCCTAAAGGTGTGGAGGCACTGGCTTGAGGGGGCTCAAAACCCTTTCCTCATTTTGACTGACCACCGTAACCTGGAGTACATCCGGGCAGCTAGGAGACTGAACCCTCGCCAGGCGCGGTGGAATATGTTTTTGACCCGGTTCGTATTTAAGATCATGTACATCCCTGGGTCACAGAACGGTAAGCAGACGCACTGTCTCGGCGGTATGACACGGAGGAGAGGTCCGTGGAGCCCACTCCCATACTGCCGGAGTCTTGTCTGGTGGCACCGGTAGTGTGGGAGGTCGATGCTGAACTCGAGCGGGCGTTGCGCACCGACCCTAGTCCTCCTCAATGCCCGGAGGGTCGGACGTACGTTCCGCTCGAGGTTTGGGATCAATTGATCTATTGGGCTCACACGTCACCCTCCTCTGGACATCCTGGTATAGGCCGGACAGTGCACTGCCTTAGTGCTAAGTACTGGTGGCCCACATTGGCGAGGGATGTGAGGGTTTATGTCTCCTCCTGCTCGGTGTGCGCCCAGTGTAAGGCGCCTAGACATCTGCCTAGGGGTAAGTTACTACCCCTGCCCGTTCCACAACGACCATGGTCTCACCTCTCGGTGGACTTTATCACTGACCTTCCTCCCTCACAGGGGAATACTACTATACTGGTCGTTGTGGACCGGTTCTCTAAGGCCTGTCGTTTGCTCCCTATGCCGGGCCTTCCTACTGCCCTACAGACCGCCGAAGCTCTATTCACCCATGTTTTCCGGCACTACGGGGTACCCGAGGATATTGTGTCTGATCGAGGTCCCCAATTCACCTCCAGAGTCTGGAGAGCCTTTATGGAGCGGTTGGGGGTCTCGGTGAGCCTCACCTCGGGTTACCATCCGGAGAGTAATGGGCAGGTGGAACGTGTGAACCAGGATGTGGGTAGGTTTCTTAGATCATACTGCCAGGACCGGCCGGAGGAGTGGGCACGGTACGTTCCCTGGGCAGAAATGGCCCAGAATTCCCTACGCCATTCCTCCACTAACCTAACCCCTTTCCAATGTGTGTTAGGTTACCAGCCGGTTCTGGCACCTTGGCAGCAGAGCCAGATCGAGGCTCCTGCGGTGGATGAGTGGGTGCGGCGCTCGGAGGAGACGTGGAACGCTGCACACGTCCACCTGCAGCGGGCCCTCCGTCGTCAAAAGGCGAGCGCCGATCTCCACCGCAGTGAGGGACCGGTGTACGCACCTGGTGATCGAGTCTGGCTCTCTACCAGAAACCTGCCCCTCCGCCTGCCCTGTCGGAAACTGGGTCGGCGGTTTGTGGGGCCGTTTAAAGTCCTGAGAAGATTGAACGAGGTGTGTTACAGATTACAACTACCTATTGAGTATAAAAGTATTAACCCCTCGTTCCATGTGTCTCTTCTCAGGCCGGTGGTAGCTGGCCCACTCCAGGAAAATGAGATCAAGGAGACTCCTCCGCCCCCATTGGACATCGAGGGGGCACCGGCGTACTCCGTGCGGTCCATCTTGGATTCGAGACGTCGGATGGGGGGTCTCCAATATCTGGTGGAGTGGGAGGGGTACGGCCCGGAGGAACGGTGCTGGGTGCCGAGGAGAGACATTTTGGACCCGTCTCTCCTGACAGAATTCCACCGTAGTCACCCGACGCGCCCTGCTCCGCGTCCTCCTGGTCGTCCCCAAGGCCGGAGTCGGCGCACGTCTGGAGCCGCGCGTCAAGGGGGGGGGGGGGGGGGGGTACTGTCACGGTTTCGGCCGAGGCTGCCTCTCTTCCTTGCTCGGACAGGCTTCGGCGTTCGTCGTCTCCGGAATACTAGCTGCCACCGTTGTATGTTTCTATGTTCGTTTGGTTTTGTCTGGATTATGTACACCTGTTGTCGTTTAGCGTCATTAGTGTCCTATAAGTTCTCGTTGTGTTTGTCAGGTGTTGTGTGTGATTGTTTTTGCTGTCGTGTTGGTGCGCTACTATTTACAGTGCGCTATTGTAGCTTGCCTCCTTTGTGTAGGAGAGTATTTTTCGCACATGTTTAGTGCGCCCTTTTGTTTACGCCTGTGTGCGCATTTTCTCGCCTCCGGGCTGTTGGATCGTGTTTTGAGTGTGCATTACTAAAGTCTTTTGGACTTATCTTCTGCGTCCTGCGCCTGATTCCCACACCACACCCACCTACAGCACCCGCTGACATAGGAGTAGTGGACAGTACGCTTTGAAGGGAGAGAAATGTACATCCTTTTTTGGGGCCTTGAAAAAAGAAAACAAACAGAGTTACATTGTAGAGTTGGAAGATGAAAAAGGTGTAAAGGTAAACGATTTTGTTGAGATCTTAGACAAAAAGAATGATGTAGATAAAGTGTGTGTTGTAAAAGTGTTGGATACAATTAGTGCCAAAGTATTTCAGGCAGATTGAATGATGAGTGTTAACAATTGCTTCCTTGATTTCCATAATCAAAATCTCTTCATCACACAAGGCAATAAAAGTACGGGTTTGGATGGTTTAACAAATGAGTTCTATAAAGTCTTTGTAGATATTTTGGGACCCATTTTAGTGAAGGTGTATTATTATATGGAAGAGAATAAGGAAATCTCTGAGTCTATGTCAACTGGTATGTTAACGATCTTATTCAAAAATAGGGGCAGTAGATTAAAGTTAGAAAATTATAGGCCTATTAGTCTTCTAAATTCGGATTATAAGATATTGACTAAAGTGTTAGCGAATAGGATGAAAAAAGTGATTGGGAGTATTATTGCATCAACACAAGCCTACGGAATACCTGGAAGAGATGTTGCTAATAAAAATAAAAATGAAGGTGGTATAGTATTAAGTTTGGATTTTCAATGCTTTTGATAGAGTGGAGCATAGCTTTCTATTACAGACTATGGAGAGGTTTGGTTTTGGGCCAAAGTTTGTATCTTGGATCAACCTGTTGTATAGCGGGGTGTTACGTATTTTTATTTCTCCCCATTTTCCTTTGTAGTGTGTTTGTGTGTTCTGGGCATTACAGGTGTGCTGAGTTGCGGCTGACGATGGTGGGCGTGGCTTCGGTCCGGAGTCCTGGCAGCTGTAGCTGATTGACGAGAGTATACTTGTTTGCCAAGTGAGCTCGAAGAAGAGGGGAGAGGACACTTGTTATTTGGCTGTGTTAATGTATCTTTGTTTGTGTTCCAGCCTGTCCTCCTGATGTACTCCCCCCTACCTAGGTCCTGGAGAAGGGAAAGGTAGATCTGCCCATGGGTGTACATTCACACGTAGATAACCCATTGTTTTACACACTAGGTTAGCCGGGCGGGTGTCACCCCTGTATTTTTGGTAAACAGGTAGGAAAGTGGGTTAGGGTTAGAGTGTGATAGGAAGGTTTAGGTGTGTAGAAGAGGGACCTTTTGTTTATTTTCATTAATTGGACCCCGTTCCCAAATATTCCCTTCTCTTACCTTCCCTGGTTTATTTGATTGATTTGTTGTTTCTTTATGGGTGTTGTTTATTTTGTTTAAGTACATTACTAAACGTCCCCCGAGGGCTAACCTTGAGATCTGGCTGTTGTCTGGTTATTTTAGTTCATTACACCCCACATTTCTCCCACCTTCATCTAGTTTACCTTGTGTGCGCAGGCCCAGGCATTTACGTCTCCTCCTCAGACGAACTACACCCGAGGCTAAAAGTTTTGTCAAATGTAACGGAGTGTTAACAGATACTTTCCCTGTAGAGAGGTCAGTAAGGCAGGGCTGTCCTTTGTCAGCTCTGTTGTACAGTGTTTCTACAGAACCGTTAGCTACATAAATAAATAGTAATAAAGAGGTAAGGGGTGTCGGAATCCCAGGTGGTGGTGTCAGTGTTGTACATCAGTACGCTGATGACACTACTTGCACTGTGAAGGATATAGGAAGAATTGGAAGCATTAGGAGAATCATAGATATGGTAAGGCATCGGGTGCTAAAGTTAATATAGAGAAGACTGGAATAATCTTTGTTGGGGATATCAATGCAAATAAGTGTGAGATTCCATTCAAGATAGCAAAGGATTTTATTAAAGTGCTGGGAGTAAACATTGGTGTAAAGGAGAAAGAGGCTAAATATATAACTTGGACTGGGATCCTTAATAAAGTCAAGCTAACGTTGAATTTCTGGAAATATAGAAAACTAAAGTTACAAGGTAAAGTAATTGTTGCAAATGCTTTGGTAATATCTAAATTTGTGTATGTTTTGGGAGTCCTGGACATGCCCGAGTGGGTGCTAAATGAATTGAATAATTTGGTGTCTAATTTTATATGGGATGGTAAAGGAGTTAGAATATCTCAGAAAACATTGACAGCTGACTATGTGAATGGAGGTTTAAAACTTGTAGATTTAGATGTCAAAAGAAAAGCTATTAGGATAAAAACAGTAAATAAATATTTGTATGACAGTGAAGATTATGGCTGGAAACACTTCTTTAAAGTCTACTTAGAGGAGAGTGGTGGATGTGAAGATAATGGTTTATTGATGGGGCTTAAAAGGAAAATGTTTGAAAAGGTACCAGATTTTTATAAAGAGGTGCTAAATGCATTGGCATTCATAAAGTATTTATGAGTGCAGGTCTACGACAAATAAAATATTATATATATGGAGGTAATTTCAGGGTTTTTACCTGACGAAGCTATTTTTGACAATCAATGAATGGGATGAAGAGGTGGGAAGGGGAACAGTGAATAATCATGTATGACAAGATAAAGAATAGTATACCAAGCGCATGGGTTAATTTAATAAATAGTGAAGTTGAAAGAGAAGATTTATTTGTATTTTCTAATTTGTTCATTGGTAGCAGTAAGAATAAAATACATTTATCTATTATACCAGTGAAAAGATTGTATAGAATAATGGTAGGAACATTTTCTAGAAGGCAGGCTGCTGAGACATTTTGGAAAGTAGATTTTCCGGAATTGGATGAAAAAAAGATATGGGAAAATTTAAATATAAAATATAATAGTAAGGAGTGTGAAAATAATGATTTTAAATTAAGACATAATATAATATTTACAAAGGTGGTGTTACATCAAATTAATTGTGAAATAAAAAGGGAATGTGACATGTGGATGTTTCCCAGAAAGTCTTATGCATTTTTTTTATAGAATGTGAGGAATTAAAATATGTTTTGTAAAAATTGTGGGGGGGGGTGATTTCTTGAAAAAGTACAGTAGGGAGAACAAGTATTTGATACACTGCCGATTTTGCAGGTTTTCCTACTTACAAAGCATGTAGAGGTCTGTACTTTTTATCATAGGTACACTTCAACTGTGAGAAACGGAATCTAAAACAAAAATCCAGAAAATCACATTGTATGATTTTTAAGTAATTAATTTGCATTTTATTGCATGACATAAGTATTTGATCACCTACCAACCAGTAAAAATTCCGGCTCTCACAGACCTGTTAGTTTTTCTTTAAGAAGCCCTCCTGTTCTCCACTCATTACCTGTATTAACTGCACCTGTTTGAACTTGTTACCTGTATAAAAGACACCTGTAAACACACTCAAACAGACTCCAACCTCTCCACAATGGCCAAGACCAGAGAGCTGTGTAAGGACATCAGGGATAAAATTCTAGACCTCACCAAGCTGCTTGCCTATTGTCCTGTAGCCCATCCCAGCCTTGTGCAGAAGGCAACAACTGTTGGGGCAATTATTGGAAGAAGTTCAAGATGACGGTCAATCACCATCGGTCTGGGGCTCCATGCAAGTTCTCACCTTGTGGGGCATCAAGGATCATGAGGAAGGTGAGGGATCAGCCCAGAACTACAGGGCAGGACCTGGTCAATGACCTGAAGAGAGCTGGGACCACAGTCTCAAAGAAAACCATTAGTAACACACTACGCCGTCATGGATTAAAATCCTGCAGCGCACGCAAGGTCCCCCTGCTCAAGCCAGCGCATGTCCAGGCCCGTCTGAAGTTTGGATCATCCAGATGGTATTTGGCAGAGGAGGAATGGGAGAAGGTCATGTGGTCTGATGAGACAAAAATAGAGCTTTCTGGTCTAAACTCCACTCGCCGTGTTTGGAGGAAGAAGGATGAGTACAACCCTAAGAACACCATCCCAACCGTGAAGCATGGAGGTGGAAACATCATTCTTTGGGGATGCTCTCTGGTCTTGGCCATTGTGGAGAGGTTGGAGTCTGTTTGAGTGTGTGGACAGGTGTCTTTTATACAGGTAACGAGTTCAAACTGGTGCAGTTAATACAGGTAATGACTGGAGAACAGGAGGGCTTCTTAAAGAAAAACTAACAGGTCTGTGAGAGCCAGAATTCTTACTGGTTGGTAGATGATCAAATACTTACGTCATGCAATAAAATGCAAATTAATTACTTAAAAATCATACAATGTGATTTTCTGGATTTTTGTTTTAGATTCCATCTCTCGCAGTTGAAGTGTACCTATGATAAAAATTACAGACCTCTACATGCTTTGTAAGTAGGAAAACCTGCAAAATCGGCAGTGTATCAAATACTTGTTCTCCCCACTGTATATGCCTGATCTCGTCTGATCTCGGAAGCTAAACTTAGTCGGGCTTGGTTGGGAGACCACTTGGGAATAGCAGGTGCTGTAAGCTTTTTGCCCAGTGGATTACACTCTTGCAAAGACAGGAATGATATAATGTCCATTTAATATGGAATGGTTATTCCAGTTCCTCAAAGATTTTAGAGTGACATTTTTTTTAATAGCCTATCCAACTCTTATTATATTTTTTACGGCCATACCATCCTGAATATTCCCGATCTCGTAAGCTCAGCAGGGTCGGGCCTGTTAAGTACTTGGATGGGAGACTGTTTGGGAATACCAGGTTATGTAAACTTTTTCTCATTGGATTATACTTTTTCCCATTGGATATAATGTCCATTTACGTTGGAATTGCTATTCTAGTTCCGCAATGTTTTTTGAGTTACATGAAGTTGAAATAGCCTATCCAACTCTGGAGGCGTGTGGAATGGTGACGGGGTGCAGATTCAAGGGGGATCAGAAGTATGAGATAACGATGTCGCATATCCATGGGAAGGAGCGACTGATGGATGGACTGAAAATCAAATAGTGTACGGTAATGGCGAGGGACATTTCATCGGATGAGCTGGTGGTGTCCTTCATGAATTTACCTGTGTATATTAGTTACAATGGCCAAATTGGAAGGATGGGGTGTGACGGCGGTTTCTGTGATTAATAGATTATGGCCGGGAACAGAGATCGCCGATGGCACAAGATTCTGCAAGGTCCGGTTCACAGACGTGGTGCGCTCACTACCATATTCTACAAGGTTCGAGACGTTGGAGGGGTCTGAGTACTTTCGTGTGTTACACGACAGGCAAGTTAGTGTGCCAAATTTGTATTCAGTCTGGCCACGTAGTCCGGGACTGTCCTGATTTTTTGTGCCGGGGTACAAGGTCATTATGCGAGAGAGTGCGTCGCGAGACAGGAAAGACCATGCAATGGCTGTGGGGAGAGGGGCATTCACTGTATGTGTACTGGGTCAACAGATGGTGAAGACTTGGAACAATAGGAGGAGGAGGTGGTAGAAGAGAGTGTGGAGGAGTTGGAGGAGGGGGACATGATGGAGGACGGGGAAAAAAGGAGGCAAGGATGGTGAAGGAGGAGGAGGTGGGGAATCTACTGTGGCAGATGGGGATGGAATCGGGTCTAGCATGGACGTAGAGTTCTTGAATGGCGTCTTCACAGATGGAAAGGAGCCTGAGGGTGGAGGAGGAGGTGTGCCGGCCACGGAGCCTTCTGAAGGTGAGAGAGGTGATGATCATGAAGGGTTTACAGTGGGGGAAAAAAAGTATTTAGTCAGCCACCAATTGTGCAAGTTCTCCCACTTAAAAAGATGAGAGAGGCCTGTAATTTTCATCATAGGTACACGTCAACTATGACAGACAAAATAAAAAAATCCAGAAAATCACATTGTAGGATTTTTTATGAATTTATTTGCAAATTATGGTGGAAAATAAGTATTTGGTCACCTACAAACAAGCAAGATTTCTGGCTCTCACAGACCTGTAACTTCTTCTTTAAGAGGCTCCTCTGTTCTCCACTCGTTACCTGTATTAATGGTACCTGTTTGAACTTGTTATCAGTATAAAATACACCTGTCCACAACCTCAAACAGTCACACTCCAAACTCCACTATGGCCAAGACCAAAGAGCTGTCAAAGGACACCAGAAACAAAATTGTAGACCTGCACCAGGCTGGGAAGACTGAATCTGCAATAGGTAAGCAGCTTGGTTTGAAGAAATCAACTGTGGGAGCAATTATTAGGAAATGGAAGACATACAAGACCACTGATAATCTCCCTCGATCTGGGGCTCCACGCAAGATCTCACCCCGTGGGGTCAAAATGATCACAAGAACGGTGAGCAAAAATCCCAGAACCACACGGGGGGACCTAGTGAATGACCTGCAGAGAGCTGGGACCAAAGTAACAAAGCCTACCATCAGTAACACACTACGCCGCCATGGACTCAAATCCTGCAGTGACAGACGTGTCCCCCTGCTTAAGCCAGTACATGTCCAGGCCCGTCTGAAGTTTGCTAGAGTGCATTTGGATGATCCAGAAGAGGATTGGGAGAATGTCATATGGTCAGATGAAACCAAAATATAACTTTTTGGTAAAAACTCAACTCGTCGTGTTTGGAGGACAAAGAATGCTGAGTTGCATCCAAAGAACACCATACCTAATGTGAAGCATGGGGGTGGAAACATCATGCTTTGGGGCTGTTTTTCTGCAAAGGGACCAGGACGACTGATCCGTGTAAAGGAAATAATGAATGGGGCCATGTATCGTGAGATTTTGAGTGAAAACCTCCTTCCATCAGCAAGGGCATTGAAGATGAAACGTGGCTGGGTCTTTCAGCATGACAATGATCCCAAACACACCGCCCGGGCAACGAAGGAGTGGCTTCGTAAGAAGCATTTCAAGGTCCTGGAGTGGCCTAGCCAGTCTCCAGATCTCAACGCCATAGAAAATCTTTGGAGGGAGTTGAAAGTCCATGTTGCCCAGCGACAGCCCCAAAACATCACTGCTCTAGAGGAGATCTGCATGGAGGAATGGGCCAAAATACCAGCAACAGTGTGTGAAAACCTTGTGAAGACTTACAGAAAACGTTTGACCTGTGTCATTGCCAACAAAGAGTATATAACAAAGTATTGAGAAACCAAATAAATTCATAAAAAATCCTACAATGTGATTTTCTGGATTTTTTTCTCATTTTGTCTGTCATAGTTGACATGTACCTATGATGAAAATTACAGGCCTCTCTCATCTTTTTAAGTGGGAGAACTTGCACAATTGGTGGCTGACTAAATACTTTTTTTCCCCACTGAATAAATATATATATATATATATTTTTTTTTTTTTTTTTTTGAGGTGAGAGCATTTGAAATGCTTTTGGCGGTTGACCTGCTTCTGTTTTGTGGGTGGCACTGTTTGCTGTTTTAGATGGATGGGTCCTGGCCTCTCGGGGGCCTAGGGATCCAGGGGGACGGGGTTGGTATGCCGATCACTGTGATGACAGCCCAACTTTGGATGGGGAGGGGCTTTAGCGCGGGGAATAGTGGAGAACAATTGGAGGGTTACTTAGTAGCAATGCAAATATCATGGAACAGCTATATGGACATTCAATCACTATGGTATTTTTTTTTGCTAAATTTACAATCATATACACTGCTCAAAAAAATAAAGGGAACACTTAAACAACACAATGTAACTCCAAGTCAATCACACTTCTGTGAAATCAAACTGTCCACTTAGGAAGCAACACTGATTGACAATAAATTTCACATGCTGTTGTGCAAATGGAATAGACAACAGGTGGAAATTATAGGCAATTAGCAAGACACCCCCAATAAAGGACTGGTTTTGCAGGTGGTGACCACAGACCACTTCTCAGTTCCTATGCTTCCTGGCTGATGTTTTGGTCACTTTTGAATGCTGGCGGTGCTTTCACTCTAGTGGTAGCATGAGACGGAGTCTACAACCCACACAAGTGGCTCAAGTAGTGCAGCTCATCCAGGATGGCACATCAATGCGAGCTGTGGCAAGAAGGTTTGCTGTGTCTGTCAGCGTAGTGTCCAGAGCATGGAGGCGCTACCAGGAGACAGGCTAGTACATCAGGAGACGTGGAGGAGGCCGTAGGAGGGCAACAACCCAGCAGCAGGACTGCTACCTTCGCCTTTGTTTAAGGAGGAGCAGGAGGAGCACTGCCAGAGCCCTGCAAAATGACCTCCAGCAGGCCACAAATGTGCATGTGTCTGCTCAAACGGTCAGAAACAGACTCCATGAGGGTGGTATGAGGGCCCGACGTCCACAGGTGGGGGTTGTGCTTACAGCCCAACACCGTGCAGGAAGTTTGGCATTTGCCAGAGAACACCAAGATTGGCAAATTCGCCACTGGAGCCCTGTGCTCTTCACAGATGAAAGCAGGTTCACACTGAGGACATGTGACAGACGTGACAGTCTGGAGACGCCGTGGAAAATGTTCTGCTGCCTGCAACATCCTCCAGCATGACCGGTTTGGCGGTGGGTCAGTCATGGTGTGGGGTGGCATTTCTTTGGGGGGGCGCACAGCCCTCCATGTGCTCGCCAGAGGTAGCCTGACTGCCATTAGGTACCGAGATGAGATCCTCAGACCCCTTGTGAGACCATATGCTGGTGCGGTTGGCCCTGGGTTCCTCCTAATGCAAGACAATGCTAGACCTCATGTGGCTGGAGTGTGTCAGCAGTTCCTGCAAGAGGAAGGCATTGATGCTATGGACGTTCCCCAGACCTGAATCCAATTGAGCACATCTGGGACATCATGTCTTGCTCCATCCACCAACGCCACGTTGCACCACAGACTGTCCAGGAGTTGGCGGATGCTTTAGTCCAGGTCTGGGAGGAGATCCCTCAGGAGACCATCCGCCACCTCATCAGGAGCATGCCCAGGCGTTGTAGGGAGGTCATACAGGCACGTGGAGGCCACACACACTACTGAGCCTCATTTTGACTTGTTTTAAGGACATTACATCAAAGTTGGATCAGCCTGTAGTGTGGTTTTCCACTTTCATTTAGAGGGTGACTCCAAATCCAGACCTCCATGGGTTGATAAATTTGATTTCCATTGACAGTGTGTGATTTTGTTGTCAGCACATTCAACTATGTAAAGAAAAAAGTATTTAATAAGATTATTTCATTCATTCAGATCTAGGATGTGTTATTTTAGTGTTCCCTTTATTTTTTTGAGCAGTGTACTAACCAGTGCTGACCCTGCTGAGATTTGACGAGATAGGGCGTATTAAGGCTTGTATGGCCGTAAACCATGGAATGATAGTTGGATAGACTATTTCAAATTCATGTAACTCAAAAAACTTTGAGGAACGAGATTAGCCATTCCAACGTAAATGGACATTTTTATTACTTTGTTTGCAATAGTATAATCCATTGGGCAAAAAGATTACAGCACCTGGTAGTCCCAATCAGTCTCCCAACCAAGTACTAACCAGGCCCAACTCTGCTTAGCTTCCGAGATCAGAAGTATTGAGGCTGGTATCGTTGTAACTCATGGAATAAAAGTTGGATAGACTATTTCAAATTCATGTAACTCAAAAAACTTTGAAGAACTAGAACAGCCATTCCATTTTTAATGGACATTATATCATTAATGTTCTTACAAGAGTATTATCCACTGGGCAAGAAGCTTAAGCATCTGGTATTCCCAAGCAGTCTACCCAACTAAGTACTAACCAGGCACCACCACGCTTTGCTTGCGAGGACAAACGATATCAGGCATACTCCGGCAGGTATGGCCGTAAGCCACAGAGTAAAAGTTGGAAAGGCTATTTCAAATTCATGTAACTCTAAAAACTTGGAGGAACTAGAATTGCAATTCCAACGGAAATGGACATGATCACAAATGCGATAAGGTTCGTATGGAGGGAGAAGGAGATGGAGCCCTTTGGAAGGGAAACTTTCGGGAGGACTATACTGATGTGGGTCCTGAAGCTAGTCGTAAAAGACTTGCTGTGCCTCCAGGCGAACCCCCTAGAAGGGGCCTTTGACGTGGTGTTTCACAAAGAGGCAAAGCACGATGAGGTCATGGGAAAGGCAAAAGAGATCGAAAAGACCAGACCAATGTGCCACTATGAGGTGGCGAGCCTGGCAAGAAACAGCTTCCGGGTCATCACAGTAAACATGTATAACCCGCATGTGAAGGAAGAGGAGGTGAGGGCCTTCCTGGGGAGATACATGGACAAGTATCTCCCCAGGGGGGGGAAGGAGGAAGAAGAGGAGAGGGAGTTCCTGACCCGAGCAAAGGGTCAGAGGGATGTCCGGCTGCAACAGAGGAGGACCGAAAAAAAGCAGCGGGAAGAGAGGAGGACGGGCAGAGAATGGCCGGAAAAGGACCGGAAGGAGAGGTGGGACCGGTGAAGGAGACGGAGGGGAGAGTGGGAGAGGTGGTGCCAGAGGTGGAGGAGCAGGAGGATGTCGGAGAGGTGCCGGCCACAGCCCTGGAAGGAGAGGAGAAGGGGAGAGGGGCGATGGGGGGAACAGGGAGAGGTTGAGAGAAGGGGAGGAGGAGGTGAGGGAGGAGCTGGGGGTTAGGGGGGTTATGGTTTCCCCGCTGCCGGCATCGACGAAGAAGAGAGGGAAGAGGATGGGGAGGTCTGGGGATAGGAAGAGTGAGATGGGCGGTGGGGAAGAGGGGGAGACTAAACGAGTAATGGGAGAGAAGGGGGGGGGGGGGGGGGAGAAGCTCCCACAGCACTGACCCCTCCCAATGCACAACTGCCGGGGGCACCCACTGGGGGTTGGCAGCGGGGGCAGAGGACGCTGGATCCCCGGTACTTTTTTTTTTGGGGGGGTTGATGGGATGGAGGAGGATGGTGGTGAGCCCAGGGAACCCGGGAGGGAGCCAAACACCATTCCTGCATCCTGGGCTGGAGAGATGGAGGAGGTGGGGGGACACCTGAAGGGGGGTCAGAGTCGCTGCTGGAGGAGATGGAGCAGGGGAGCATCAGGTGAGCCTCCTTTTTTGTGTTTTTGGGTATGGGGTGTTTAAAAATGGCAAGTTATAATGGCAGGGATTATTTTTGTAATGTTAAATGTGAGGGGGATAAGGGAGGATGTGAAGAGAAGGGCGGTCTTTGGGTACTTAGAAGGTGTGGGTTTTGATGTTTGTTTTGTACAGGAGGTTCACCTAAGGGATAGTTGGGATGCAATAAAGTTTAAGAGGGAGTGGGACAAGGGAGGTCGGTGTGGGGCATAGGGGGGGTTCACTCATCGGGGGTGGGGATACTGTTTGGGAATAGGGAGGTGAAGGTGGAGGGTCAACTATATTTTCCTATCCAGGTCTCTGGGTCAGTTGTCTGAGCGTTTGTTGCCTGTGTTCTTTTCGGACCACGACGGGGTGCTCCTGCAGTTTGGGGCACCAGTCTGCCTCTTCGGTAGGGGGTACTGGAAGCTAGAACTGGAGGTGCTGGATGGGCAGGCTTTCGTCAAAGCTTTGGTTGATTTTTTTAGGGGGCTTGAGGGCCTCCGGGTATTAGATTGGTGGGAAATAGTAAAGGTGAGGATGAGGGTATTTATAATAGGACAGTGGAAGAAGAAAAAGAGGGAGGAAAGGAGGGAGGTGGATCATATCCAGAGGCTGCTAGAACTCGAGCTCGAGGCAGGCAACCTCGGCTGGTCGGTAGACTGGGAGAGATCCACTGCCCTAAAGGCGCAGCTAAGGGAGGTGCATGAGCGGAAGGCTCGCGCTTTCCTGATGCGTGCGCATAGTGGTTTTATAGAACACGATGAAACATGTTCGGCCGAGTTCTTTAAAATCAGTAAGTGGAAGACAGTAGGAAGGTAATGTATGGGGTTAGGGAAGAAAGCGGTAGAGTACTGAGAGAGATGGGGGGAAATGGTCAAGGTGACCACGTAACATTTCCAAGGTTTCTTTCAAGAGGTTTCTTTAGAACACCTGTCCCGGCAAGTGCCGGAGGACATTTGAAAAGCAATGAGGGCTGAGATCTCTCTAGAAGAGGTTGAGAGCGCCCTCAGCAGGATGGGAAAAGAGAAGGTGCCCGGGACGGACGGGCTGCCGGCTGAGTTTTACCTCAAGTTTTGGGGTATACTTGGGGTATATATTTGAAAGTCCTCGAAGTCTTGAAGGCCATCCTCGAGACAGGGGTCCCGGGGGGGGGCTACTTGCGAAGGTTCTAGCGGACCGGTTGCGCACAGCCCTTCCCTACGTCGTCCATGAGGATCAGACGTGTGGGATAGAGGGACGCTCTATTAGGTGGAACCGGAGTTTGATCAGGGACTCCATTGCTTGGGCAGAGGATAGAGGGCTGCCGCTAATGGTAGCAGCACTCGACCAGGCTAAAGCCTTTGATCGAGTGAATAGATCTTTTCTTTTTAGGGTGTTAGGCAGGTTAGGTTTTGGGGAGAAGTATATAGGGTGGATCCGTGCTTTATATGTCGGAGCAGGGTGCCGGGTGAACGTAAAACGGTCACATGGGGGACGGTTTTGACCTCGAGTCTGGGGTCAGGCAGGGGTGCCCGCTCTCGGCACTCCACTTCGTTCTGTACATGGAGCCGCTGGAGTTTGCCATTAGGGCAGACACAGGGGTGGAGGCATGCTTATCCCTGGAAGCGGTGGGCTGCATGTTAAGATGACCCAGTACGCAGACGACACTTCCTTGTTGTTATGCAAGGACTCGTGCCTGACTAGGTCCCTTGCCTCCTTCTGTTAAATAGTACTACCTGCGTCAAAGTCACTTTAGCAAGATTTCCAAAGCTTTTGCTGTTGGGTTCTTCCTCAAGGTCCTTCATACACTTAGCACACTCAGTAGCAAGAAACGTGTGCAGCACCGACACATCCTCTGTAAAGGGTAAAACCTGTGGTTTATTCCATTTGGCTTGTTGAAGTGTACCCAATCCGGCAGCTGAAATGGACTCTGTCCACTTTTTCTGATGTAAAGTGGCAAATTGCTTTGCAGACTCTGCAACAGCAGGGCGATTTGCAATGATGGCATTGCATTGCACAATGCCTGCAACTTTGGCTAAACTGTGTCCCAATTTCAAAGCCAATGATGGGATTTTAAACTAGTTGCTTTCGACATCATAACCAGCAACAGATCTTACTGCCTGTATCACATGGGGAAAGTTACAGGGCATAACAAGGTCTTCGGTACTCTTCAAAGGTGTTATAGCCCTTGCCGTTATCAATAGTCTTGCCATCTGTCTCATTTTTTGGCGTATGTAGTCATTCCTTCTCTCATATGGTCTCCTGGAATTCAACAGTGACTCGCCGATACAAAGGATTTCAGTTTCACTCCTTACAACCGAGGAAACGTCATCCTGGTTCATTTCACAAGCAATCTTCCAAACAGTTTCCTTAACTGAGTCAGGTCTTGGTAAGTGCAGTTGAATCCGTTTTCGCCCAACTTGAGGCTCTCCCTCAACAGACTTCTTCGGGCAGTTTCTCACATGTCTCCATAGGGAATTTCTTGCAGGCAACCATCTCTCCAGTGCCACAGCTTGCCACTTCAGTATTATGGTCAAAGTTTAATCTCTTCTTAAGAGAGCGTAACAACTCTTCTTTTGCGGGATCCTTTATTAAAACTGAAAGCCATTGCAACATCAGGCTTTTCACTGTGGATGGATTCGAGGTGTCTTGCCAATTTATAAATGGCCTTTTTACAATAAAGACAAAATTGCTTCTTGTTGTACTTGCTTCCTTTTGCTGTTATTGACAAAGGTGTGACATTTTGTCAAAGGCGACGTGTATGCGGTGAGCGAAGTCAAGCGCAGGACACAGAGCTACTGGCAGACGTACTTTACTAACCAGTAAAAGAACATACAAAACAAAACCTAACAGGGAGGAAACAAATACACGCATACGACACAGCGATGCCGACCTTACGGGAAACCAAACAATAACACACAATTACCAAATGAGAGACAGGGGTAAATATAGGGACTACAATCAAACAAATGCGAACAGGTGTAAACACTCAAGACTAAACAAGACAAACACCGAAACATCGATCGGCAGCAGCTAGTACTCCGGGGACGACGAACGCCGAAGCCTGCCCGAGCAAGGAGGAGGAGGAGCAGCCTCGGCAGAATCCGTGACGCGCGGCCCCAGCCGTGCGCCGGCCTCGGGGACGGCCAGGAGGACGCGGAGCAGGGCGAGTCGGATGACTCCGGTGGAAATCCCTCAACAGGGAGGGATCTAGGATGTCCCTCCTAGGGACCCAGCACCGTTTTTCCGGACCGTACCCCTCCCAGTCAGTCTCCTTCATGGCGGTCAAGGACAGCCAGAGGTGATGTTCAATGACCACCGAAGTGGCGATGGACCTTCCTGCACAAATAGCAGACGCCTGCGTCAGGTGAAGAATAGCGCCAGAAATCCTGGACGCCTCTTCCACCTCCTCACTCGTGAGCTCAGATCTTCCCGTTGTTAAACGAGGAGGAGGGCAATGTTATTTGCTGCTGACACAGCTTGGGCTCCCAACGTGAAGGACTTCTCTGCCAGCTGTGCTGTGAGCCTGTCCTTCTGGGTTGGTAAAGTGGCTTTTTTGGAGGACACCCCGGGACTCGAACCTGGCACTAGATACGCTGCCATGGCGCTCTCGAGCCTAGGGATTCCCTTGGCAGCCCTCTCCCTCCCTTCCACTCTAGTAAATGGGCAGTACATCTTAGCTGGCGAACGCGCCGCTAGAGGTGCCTCCCATGAGCCCTCAACATATTTGCTGAGTGAAGGCATGGCTGGAGCCAATGGCTCAGCTGCCTTCCTCGGCCGAGAATAGGGTCCGCCCTCCATCATATCCACCTCCGCAGCGGGGGGAATGGGGGGCAGCGCTATCTCCAGTCGGTTAGCAGCCCGCTCAATGAGCCCAGGAAAATCAGAGCGTAGAGAGGCTGCTGCGAAGGACAGGGCTACTGACGTATCAGAGCCCGTGTCGTCGTCGCCCGAGGAGCCGTAAGACCTCTCACTTCCCAATGGAAAGGGGGTCTTAAAGGTTTGAGTCTGAGGGTCGGATTGTTCCATTGGAATATCCATCTCCTCTCCTCGTCATCCTCAGATTCAGCGCCCTCAGATGACGCCTCAGAAGCAGAGGCTAGTATCGATAGCACATCCTCTAAGGGAATATGCTCCCTAAAAAACGCCCGGCGCTGCTTCCTCTCCTTCAAAGGAAGGAGGGCGCAGGAGGCGCAATTAGGGGGAACGCCGGTTCCATCCTTGGCATGCTGCACACCCAAACACACGAAACATAAGTCGTGGGGGTCCGTAGTTGCCATAGAAGAACAGCGGCATTGAGCTCTGAAAAGAGCTTTTGGGGGTGGAAAATCTCCTGGTGCGCTCATTTTAGGACGACGTCAAAGATCTGGAAATTTGACTGCGTATCTCGTCCTGAGTCTTCTCGGCTTCTCCAGTCTAGTCCAGTCGCTGAAGATAAAGGGAGGGCTGATTGAGGGGAGGCATCCCCTCTTATAGGGACACCTGTACTCCTATTGGCTGCAGGTGTGTGCATAATTTTGTCTCAGGCTGATGCTGCCTTAGGGCAGAGGGTAAACCAATAGGAGCAGAGCTCCCCTATGGGGCGGAGCTCCACGATATAGAACTACTTTTTAAGTTAATACCTGCAGTTAAATTGTGCAATACGCTAGGAGATCAAGCAAATTGCGTTCTTCATTTCACTGGTCACATTATTTTACATTAAGAAGCTTACCATAGTTCCCCAGAACAGTTGAGCTAGTCACGTGACGGTTTGTAAATATCACAACAGGAGAAAGCGGGAGCTTCACCACATGAGGTGATGAAGTTACACTTCACTACTGTATTCAATTCACTACTGAATGTTTGGCATCAGATATCTTATCATGGCTTTCTGCCAGAAGTCAAAGAGCTCTGGATGAGCTATCTGTACTGCTGCCATTTCTTCCCTGTGTTTCCTGCTAGTGTTTTCCCTCCTCCGTTCTTCTCCCTTCTGTTCAGAATACAGATGCTGCTCTTCCTTCAGAAAAGCATGCATCACAACTTTGTTCATTTGCACAATTTCTCGGTCACTTTCACTTGTAAATGTTCACACTTACCGAAAATTACATCTGTTAGCTAATAGTTATGCTTGTATAATTTTCTGAGCTGGATTTGCCCGTCTTTGCAATTAGTTTGTTCGTTTTAGTTTGTTTGCATTTCGCTATTAATTTGTTAGCATTCTGGTAATAGAGGCCCAATGGGCTTTTCTTGCATTTTTTGCGCCCCCTTGTGTGCTATACCAGTAATACCATACATCCCGGGATGAGAGGAGGACGGTATGACAATATGAAAATCTGGATACCGCCCAAGCCTAAACTAAAGCACAACCATCTCACCCTCATCATTTCGGTTCCTCTCCATCTAAAATGTAGTAGAATTAGCTATTATGGGGGATTTATTATTCTCATAATTGATGGGATGACTAACTTAGAAAGAATGCATTCTGGACTGTGCTGATGTGGGTTGTGTCACCTGGCAAGCTGTGATTGATGTGAAGAGCTGTTTTAGGGGGTAAGATAAGATAATAATTTGTGTCTCCAAATACTAGACTATACTGGTTCTTTGTGATCTGTGAACCATCCTTGGACGTAGGAATGGTGTCTAGGGGAGCTGGCTCTTCTCACCATGACAGGTTGTTATGATAAACGTATGCCTGGCAACAGGGATGCGCTAAGGGGATGGGACTAGCCCGTGCGTCAACGGATAGGCTGAGTAAGTCTAAACCACGCTCAGCCTCTACTCTGATTGGCCAGCAGAGAGCGGGAACTGAGAACTGTCAAGAGTATTTGAAGAACAATCTGAAACAATGGATTAGTTCTCTGTCTGCCCTGCGAGGTATTTCAGGGAGTCCGTATATACGAACATCATATTTACCATTGAAGGTTTTACATTAATTAAAATACTAGTATATCTTAGAAGTCGTGTTGACCTCTTTTGTTCCTAATACCAGATTTGAATTGACGCAACTTTGACACTATATAACATCAAGATAAGTCATATTGAATATGTTATGCCCATCTTCCAATTACCACACCTGCAGGAGTTGGACATGAGTGGCAACTTATTCAATTATTTTCAGTCATCAGAAATATGCAACACATCCACAGGGCTTAGAAAGCTGGATGTATCTGGGAATACTTTTGAAGATACAGCCAATGTTTTTCCTCACCTTCAAACATTACACCTTTCCTTCTGTTGTTACGTTTCCACTAAGAAACAATATAAACTGTAGTTTAACATAAAAGGGAACTAACAAATGAGCCACGGACAAGTAAAACGAAATAGATGGGGTTTTCAAATGGGTTTTCAAAGACACTCATGGGGGTGTCCACTGAAAGTTGACTAGCAACAAGAAACTGGGTCCAAAATAAAAACCCACACCAACTTATAATATGGAGTTAAAAGTAAGTGGAGCTAACCATAGGGGAGAACACCTCAGACTCTTCTTGATCCCTTGTATCCTGTCCTATCATCCTTTCTTAGCTTCCTTTCCAACTTCCTTTCCTTTCCTCCTTTACTAGATCACTTTCCTTTCTTCCAATCCTAACTGTTTGCCTTTCTCCTTCTATTCCATCCCCTCTCTTCCCCTATTGGTTTTAGTGAGAGGCCAGTTTTTTTGTGACAGGCCAGTTGGACTTGGACTCAGTGTTACCAACTTAGCGACTTTGTCGCTATATTTAGCGAGTATTCAGAACCCTCTAGTGACACATTTTTTAAAAAGCGACTAGCGACAAATCTAGCGACTTTTTCTGGTGTTATTGGAGACTGTTGGTGAAACCATACAGGAGAGGAAGTACAGAACCAACGACGCTAGACGGAGAGGAATATGTTTAAGCAAAAGGCAGTTTATTAAACAACAGAGATAGCTGGTACTGCTCAAGCTACATGCATGGACCCATTCAGTTGCCTCTTATCGAGACAGTTGAAAGGGATCAAAAACAGAGTTTTCAGCATTACTTTATACAATGCAACACAAAGGAAGGGGTCCTTCTTCTAGTCCCTTGATTGGTTCCGGAGGCGTAGGAGGCGGGTCTGCTCTGTCCAGAGTAGAAGCCCCATTTTGTGCACGGCAGAGTCCTCTGCCCTAGGCACCCGACCAGTAGAAAAAAGTGCAGTGTGTGTGTGTGCGTAACTCGTGAGGCATGAGGATGAGTGTGCGTATGCATGGAGATGTGTGTGTGAATGTGTGTATGTTCTCAAAGGAAAGTCTCGTGGGGAGCAACCAGATTGTGGCCTGTGGCGTGGGAGTTGTCCTTGAGAAGATATTGGCTCTGTCCATTGTTCTTGCATAGGAACAGCATTGATTGAAAACAAGCTCCTAACATTAAAATGGGTCATGCACAAGATTTTAGTCAGACCAAGCTATAACATTTTAATATTTACTACGACAAGACTGACGTGAAAGCACGTATCTTTCTTACTCTTCTCAACGAGCGCTGCCGTGTCCCAAAGCACTCACAGGCGGCCCAGTCCTCGCACAGCAGTCCCTCCCAGCTGCAGTCAAAGCAGGAGATGTTCACCCCTCCGCGTCCAGACTGCAAATGAATCGCGCATGGGGGAAGCCCCCGCTGGCTGATCCCGCCCTGGCTTACATTCAGGGCGGAATGTAAATGTAAAACATTTAAAAAAACAAGAATCGACAGAAGAAAGTTCATTTGTAGTTCTAAACATATTTAGGGTATTTTTTACTCACTTTTTGTCTCTCCCAAAACGTTATTCCTCTCTCCTATAGCGTCCGTCACAATTACATGTACATGACTTCTAGCGACTTTTAGGAGAGCCAATAGCTACTTTCCTTACTGAGGAGTTCGCAACACTTCTTGGACTTAGGGGAATCTGCATGCAGCTATTGTTACATGGGGCAGCAATGTACAATGTCCATCTTGTATTCAAAATAGGGACTCAGTTTACAGACATGCAGACTGACATGCAACAAGCTCTCACAGTCTCAATGCAGAATTAGACTCCAAACGTCAAATTTCGAAGTGTTTTTGACACACTGGGTTGCTCTTGCTGCTCTGTATTGTTCAATTTCTCCAAACTTCAAAGTTATGGTAAGAGTTACGTTTAGGGACTCATTCCAAATGGTTAAAGTAAGGGTTACGTTTTGGGATAGGGTTAAAACATTACATTTAGGCACTCATTCTGAATGGTTAATGTGTTAAGGTAAGGGTTCATGTTTGGGATAGGGGTAAAACCCCCCAAATAAAATAAAAAAACATTGTCCACAACTGGGATCGAACACACAACCTTTTGATCCAGAGCCATGGGATTTTCTCGGTCGCCGATGCTATGTCAACAATAAATAATAAGTTCTATATCGTGGAGCTCCGCCCCATAGGCGAGCTCTGCTCCTATTGGTTTACCCTCTGCCCTAAGGCAGCGTTAGCCTGAGACAAAATTATGCACACACCTGCAGCCAATGGGAGTACAGGTGTCCCTATAAGAGGGGATACCTCCCCTCAATCAGCCTCCCTTTATCTTCAGCGACTGGACTTGAGAAGAAGCAAGAGACGAAGAAAGAAGACTCATGAAGAACTCGCCGTCGATGATCCAGCCATCGACGTCTTCTATTATTTTACATTTACGTCATTTAGCAGATGCTCTTATCCAGAGCAACTTACAAATAGGTGCATTCACCTTATAGCCAGTGGGATAACCACTTTACAATGTTTCTTTTTTTTTCTTTTTTTTCCTTCTTTTTTTTTGGGGGGGGGGGTAGAAGGATTACTTTATCCTATCCCAGGTATTCCTTAAAGAGGTGGGGTTTCAAATGTCTCCGGAAGGTGGTGAGTGACTCCGCTGTCCTGGCGTCGTGAGGGAGCTTGTTCCACCATTGGGGTGCCAGAGCAGCGAACAGTTTTGACTGGGCTGAGCGGGAACTATGCTTCCGCAGAGGTAGGGGAGCAGGCCAGAGGTGGATGAAAGCAGTGCCCTCGTTTGGGTGTAGGGACTGATCAGAGCCTGAAAGTACGGCTCCGTAGGCAAGCACCATGGTCTTGTAGCAGATGCGAGCTTCAACTGGAAGCCAGTGGAGTGTGCGGAGGAGCGGGGTGACGTGAGACAACTTGGGAAGGTTGAACACCAGACGGGCTGCGGCATTCTGGATGAGTTGTAGGGGTTTAATGGCAGAGGCAGGGAGCCCAGCCAACAGCGAGTTGCAGTAATCCAGACGGGAGATGACAAGTGCCTGGATTAGGAGCTGTGCCGCTTCCTGTGTAAGGCAGGGTCGTACTCTCCGAATGTTGTAGAACATGAACCTACAGGATCGGGTCACCGCCTTGATATTAGCGGACAACGACAGGGTGTTGTCCAGGGTCACGCCAAGGCTCTTCGCACTCTGGGAGGAGGACACAACGGAGTTGTCAACCGTGATGGCGAGATCATGGAACGGGCAGTCCTTCCCCGGGAGGAAGAGCAGCTCTGTCTTGCCGAGGTTCAGCTTGAGGTGGTGATCCGTCATCCATACTGATATATCTGCCAGACATGCAGAGATGCGATTCGCCACCTGGTTATCAGAAGGGGGAAAGGAGAAGATTAGTTGTGTGTCGTCAGCGTAGCAATGATAGGAGAGGCCATGTGAGGATATGACAGAGCCAAGTGACTTGGTGTATAGCGAGAATAGGAGAGGGCCTAGAAATTAGCCCTGGGGGACACCAGTGGTGAGAGCACGTGGTGCGGAGACAGCTTCTCGCCACGCCACTTGGTAGGAGCGACCGGTCAGGTAGCAAGCAATCCAAGAGTGAGCCGCGCCGGAGATGCCCAGCTCGGAGAGGGTTGAGAGGAGGATCTGATGGTTCACAGTATCAAAGGCAGCAGACAGGTCTAGAAGGACAAGAGCAGAGAAGAGAGAGTTAGCTTTAGCAGTGCAGAGAGCCTCTGTGACACAGAGAAGAGCAGTCTTAGTTGAATGACCAGTCTTGAAACCTGACTGGTTTGAATCAAGAAGGTCATTCTGAGAGAGATAGCAAGAGAGTTGGCTAAAGACGGCACGCTCAATAGTTTTGGAGAGAAAAGAAAGAAGGGATACTGGTCTGTAGTTGTTGACATCGGAGGGATCGAGTGTTGGTTTTTTGAGAAGGGGTGCAACTCTCGCTCTCTTGAAGACGGAAGAGACATAGCCAGCGGTCAAGGTTGAGTTGATCAGCGAGGTGAGGTAAGGGAGAAGGTCACCGGAGATGGTCTGGAGAAGAGAGGAGGGGATAGGTTCAAGCGGGCAGGTTGTTGGGCGGCCTGCCGTCACAAGTCACAAGATTTTATCTGGAGAGAGAGGGGAGAAAGAAGTCAAAGCATAGGGTAGGGCAGTGTGAGCAGGACCAGCAGTGTCATTTGACTTAACAAACGAGGATCGGATGTCGTCAACCTTCTTTTCAAAATGGTTGACGAAGTCATCCACAGAGAGGGAGGGGGGGGGGGTGGGGGGGATTCAGCAGGGAGGAGAATGTGGCAAAGAGCTTCCTAGGGTTAGAGGCGAATGCTTGGAATTTAGAGTGGTAGAAAGTGGCCTTAGCAGCAGAAACAGATGAAGAAAATGTAGAGAGGAGGGAGTGAAAAGATGCCAGGTCTGCAGGGAGTCTAGTTTTCTTCCATTTCCGCTCAGCTGCCCGGAGCTCTGATCTGTGAGCTCGCAATGAGTCATCAAGCCACGGAGCTGGAGGGGAGGACCGAGCCGGCCGGGAGGATAGGGGACATAGAGAGTCAAAGGATGCAGAAAGGGAGGAGAGGAGGGTTGAGGAGGCATAATCAGGAGATTGGAGGGAGAAGGATTGAGCAGAGGGATGAGATGATAGGATGGAAGAGGAGAGAGTAGCGGGAGAGAGAGAGCGACGGTTGCGACGGCGCATTACCATCTGTGTAGGGGCAGAGTGAGTAGTGTTGGAGGAGAGGGAGAGAGAAAAGGATACAAAGTAGTGGTCGGAGACTTGGAGGGGAGTTGCAGTGAGATTAGTAGAAGAACAGCATCTAGTAAAGATGAGGTCAAGCGTATTGCCTGCCTTGTGAGTAGGGGGGGACGGTGAGAGGGTGAGGTCAAAAGAAGAGAGGAGTAGAAAGAAGGAGGTAGAGAGAAATGAGTCAAATGTAGACGTAGGGAGGTTGAAATCCCCCAGAACTGTGAGGGGTGAGCCATCCTCAGGACAGGAACTTATCAAGGCGTCAAGCTCATTGATGAACTCTCCAAGGGAACCTGGAGGGCGATAGATGACGTCAGCGCCAAGAAGTCGAGGGACTGGAGGGTAGCATAGGCTGGGATGAAGTCTGCCTTGTTGACAGCAGAACGGCAGTTCCAGAGGCTGCCTGAGACCTGGAACTCCACGTGGGTCGTGCGTGCAGGGACCACCAGGTTAGAGAGGCAGCAGCCACGCGGTGTGAGGCGTTTGTGTAGCCTGTGCGGAGAGGAGAGAACAGGGATAGGCAGAGGCATAGTTAACAGGCTGCAGCAGATGGCTACAATAATGCAGAGGAGATGGGAATAAAATTAACTAAACATCTGGGAAAGGAGAGAGCGGGGCCTCCCTCACCACAACTCCCAAATATAACTCTCCCAACTTCCACCTCAGAAACTATAATTGTTGTAAACTACAGCGGTTCAATGTTTTCTAGGAATAGACTAACCTAGTTTATTCAGCTAGCTAACTAGGTGCAGTATTATTCCGTGAAAAACGTCCGGGCACCTCGTCATAAGACGCCACAGCCAGCTAGCATACCGGTCTCCAGCAGCAGGGTTTAGCGCCAATACTCAGCCACAACAACCACCAGTGTATCAACACACAAGCAGATCGTTCGTGTCCGTGTCTAACATTGTGGGTTAGTCCCGACAGCTTGAGCGAGTCCGTCGTCAACTTATTCAGCCAGTTAGTTAGCTAGAATAGTTAGTTATTATGAGCACTCCTGGAGATTTTCCACCCCCAAAAGACCTTTTCAGGGCTCAATGCCGATGTACCTCCATGGCGTCTACGGACCCCCACGATATTTGTTTCGTGTGTTTGGGTCCGCAGCATGCCAAGGACGGGACCGGCAATCCCCCTAACTGCTCCTCCTGCGCCCTCCTTCCTATGAAGGAGAGGAAGCAGCGCTGGGCGTTTTTTAGGGAGGATATCCCTTTGGAGGATGTGCCGTCTCTACTCGCCTCTGCTTCAGAGGCGTCGTCGGACAGCGCAGACTCCGAGGATGACAAGGAGAAGGACGCAGAGATGGATGTTCCAATGGAACAATCCGACCCTCTGACGCAAACCTTTAAGACCCTCTTCCCTCTGGGGAGCGAGAGGTCTTATGGCTCCTTGGGCGAAGATAACACGGGCTCTGACACGTCAGTAGCCCTGTCCATCGCAGCGGCCTCTCTGCGTGCAGACTTCCCTGGACTCATTGAGAGGGCCGCTAAGCGACTGGAGATAGCGCTGCCCCCTATTCCCCCCCCCGTGGAGGTAGATATGATGGAGGGCGGCTGAGCCACTGGCTCCTGCTATGCCTTCTCTTGACAAATATGTCGAGGGCTTGTGGGAAGCACCCCTGGCGGCGCGTTCGCCGGCCAGGGTGTACTGCCCATTCACGAGAGTGGCTGGACGTGAGTGGGCTGCCAAGGGAATCCCTAGGCTCGAGAGCGCCATTGGCGGCGTATCTGGTGCCGGGTTCGAGTCTCTGGGCGGCCTCCAAGAAAGCCAACCTGCCAGCGCAGAAAGACAGACTCACAGCACAGCTGGCTGATAAGTCTTTCACGTTGGGAGCCCAAGCTGTGTCGGCAGCGAACAACATTGCTCTCCTCGCGGCCTCCCTATCCCGCCTAACAACGGGAAGGTCTGAGTTAACCAGCGAGGAGGTTGAAGAGGCGTCCAGGATTTCTGGCGCTATTCTTCACCTGACACAGGCGTCAGCAATATGCGCAGGCCGGTCTATGGCCACTTCAGTGGTCATGGAACGTCACCTCTGGCTGTCGATGACGGCCATGAAGGAGACGGACAGAGCCTCGCTGCTTAACGCCCCCCTCTCTAACGAAGGCCTCTTTGGGGTCGCCGTTAAGGATGCGACGGAGTGATTTGCAAAGCTCGACGAAGACAGAAAGCACCTGGCTAGACACCTGCCATTGGCAGGGAGATCTAGCCAGGCACCAGCTAACCCACCACCCTCCAACTCCCCCAGTAGATCTACGGGGAGGCGACGCGACAGGCGTCGACCACTGATAGCAGGCGAGCGGGCTCAGCCCCCCCAGCGGCAGCAGTGGTTGCGACGATTCCGCCGGCGAGGGAGGTCGTAATGAAGTCGTCTTGGAAGCACCAGAAGGGCAGCCAGAAGAGATGGCGTCAATGACGGGACGAGGGGGAGAGGACGGGAGATGGCTCAGCGCTGGACGCAACATAGCCCACTGTTCCCCCCCACCCCATTGTTCAGGGCATGGAGGGAAATGATTGTTCATGTGTAAATAAAGAGTTGGCTCCCACTGACATTGTCACAAAAGAGCCCCTTTTCCATGACACGTTTCAAAACGTTCAGAGTACTTCACGCCCCATGATTTTCTCCCACCATCCTGAGTGTAGTTCAGCCCACCGAAGGTGCGCAGTTTAACACACACAGGAGAGGAAGGAGAAAAGGGTAGCAAGACGTAGCCTTAGCTCACTGAATAAAGACCTTATACTACAGACTCCTAGGAGCACTGTGGTAAAGGTCTCACATAGCAGGCAGCTGTCTCAGTCTAAGTATGACATGAAGACGCAGCCGCTAGCTGGGAATGACGCCTTGCCTCAGAATAATGCCTTAGTCAGCGCAGTTCAAACCCGTGCTACGTTCACGGAGGGCCGGAATACTAGAGTTACAGGTGTAACCAATGTATTGGCGCCCCCGTTTAATACAGAATGTAATGATACCCAGCTCACCACACCTAGAGTGCGCAGTTGAGCAGTCTCATGGGACTAGTAAAAAAGAGGTATCTTGGCGCCACCTTGTGGTACCAGTTAGAGACCACACTTTGCAGACTCTTAGGAGTACTGTAGTGGATGGTTCTCATGGCAAGCAGCAGTCTCGGCCAGACAATGGTATGATGACGCAATTGCTATCCAGGGAAGGCGCTCTGTCTCAGGCTAATACCTTAGTCAGTGCAGTTCAAACCCATGCTACGTTCACGGAGGGCCGGAATACTAGAGTTACAGACGTAACTAACGTATTAGGGCCCCCGATTCGAGAACGTGCTGATTTTTCCTCTCCCTTTCGAGGAGGGCCCGCCTTGGGCTGTTCCACCACCTCAGTGTTGGGGAATAGCGGCGGCGAGGGCCATAGAGGAATACAGGTCCTTCCTACTGAGTGCACTACAGCTTCGCGCGCGCCCGCTTTCTCTGCATTGCTGGCAGTGGCAACGAAGCTGTACCCTCTCACGCTGGCTAGAACAGACGTTACAGAAGGGTTATGCCCTCCAATTCCACCGAACCCCACCCCCGTTCAGGGGAGTGGTGGAGACGGTGATGAAAACGCCAGAGAAAGTGGCTGCTCTGATGTCAGAGATTACGGAACTTTTGGCGAAGGAGGCGGTCACAGTAGTTCCCCGGGAGCAAAGGAACAAACGGCTATATTCGCCCTATTTCCTAGTGCCCAAAAAGACGGGGGGAGTGAGGCCGATATTGGATTTACGCATTCTCAACGAGAGCGTAACCAAACGGCCCTTACGAATGCTGACGACAAAACGTCTACTGGAATGTGTCCAGAAAGGGGACTTTTGTACAAGCATAGACCTAAAGGACGCATACTTTCATGTGCCGATACAATCACGCCACAGGAAGTTTCTGCGATTCCCCTTTCAAGGGGTGGCGTACGAGTTCACGAGGATGCCATTTGGGTACACCCTGGCACCTCGAACGTTTTCCAAATGTGTGGAGTCGGCATTGGAACCGTTGCGTCGTCAGGGAATACGGCTATTAGCCTACCTAGACGACCTACTGGTTCTCGCCCCGTCAGCAGAGCTGGCGTTCACTCACACGACACAGACAGTGATTCATCTCACACGTCTGGGGTTCGCTGTGAATTGGAAAAAGAGCGCCCCCTGGCCCAGTCATCAGATTGTCTACCTGGGAATACAGCTAGACACTGTAATGATGAGGGCCCCCGAAGGGTAGCCTTGTTGCTAGCCCTGAGGAAGTGTCGTACGATTCACACGGTGACGGCGCTGTCGATCATGTCACTCTTGGGTCTCATGTCGTCAGCCCATTCTGTGGTTCCGCTGGGACTTCTGCATATGCACAGAATGCAGCGATGGTTCGCCCAACTAAGACTAGACCCAGTGCGTCAACGTCATCGGTTGGGGGTGGTTCCTCTCTCGCTAAGAGCAGACCTGGACTATTGGAGGAATCCGAGCGTTCTCACGCACGGAGTCCCGATAGGCAAGGTGTCATCCTACATTCCAGTTTTCACAGATGCCTCTCTGACTGGATGGGGAGGGACATGTCAGACTCAACCGATAGGAGGTGTATGGCCTCATTCGAGCCGACACATTTACATTTAAGTCATTTAGCAGACGCTCTTATCCAGAGCGACTTACAGTTAGCACATACATTATTTTATCGAACCCACAACCCTGGCGTTGCAAACGCCATGCTCTACCAACTGAGCTACATCCCCTGCCGGCCATTCCCTCCCCTACCCTGGACGACGCTGGGCCAATTGTGTGCCGCCCCATGGGTCTCCCGGTCGCGGCCGGCTACGACAGAGCCTGGATTCGAACCAGGATCTCTAGTGGCACAGCTAGCACTGTGATGCAGTGCCTTAGACCACTGCGCCACTCGGGACACATAAACCTCTTGGAGTTGGAAACGGTTCGACTGGTTCTGACCCACTTCGTGTCTACCCTTCGGGGTCACGATGTGCTGGTCTGGTCAGACAACCGGACCACAGTAGCTCACATAAATCGCCAGGGAGGAGTCAGGTCTCCTGTTCTCCACCGGGCGGCAGAGGAATTGTGGCTGTGGGCTCACAAGCACCTTCGCTCGTTGAGAGCAGCACACATTCCGGGCTACTTGAACGTAGGAGCAGACCTCATGTTAAGAGGGGGTCCTCGAGACGACGAGTGGTGTCTGCATCCGGACATTGTTCTCCAAATTTGGGAACAGTTGGGGAGAGCCGAGGTGGATCTATTCGCGTCACGCGTGAACGCGCAATGTCCCCTATGGTTCTCTCTGAGGGAACAGGACGAACCACCACTGGGCAGAGACGCATTCGCGCACTACCTGTGGCCGAGAGTTCTTCTGTATGCATTCCCTCCGCTGTCTTGCATTCTCCCACTGCTAGCCAGGGTGAGATCAGGAGGGCTGTCAATAATATTGATAGCCCCCGATCGACCAGGGGCTCCATGGTTTGCGGAGATGAGTCAGATGTTGATTGCGCCACCTTGGCCAATTCCACATCGACGGGACGCGTTGACTCAGGCGGGAGGCTCAATAGGGCAGTTGCCCATAATCGGCCAACCACTGAAAGCTTGGTTCCTGAAAGGGACAGGTTGAGGCGCCGTGGGTTATCTGATGCAGTGATCAGAACCATACAGGGTGCACGAGCCAGTTCCACTTCTAGGATGTATACCAGCAGATGGAACGTTTTTTCACGATGGTGTGACACACAGGGTGTGGACCCCATGAACTGTCAGGTTGAGAGTGTGCTCTCTTTCCTGCAGTTTATGTTTGATAGGCAGAGATCGCCTGCCGCTATTAGAGTGTTTGCAGCGGCGATTTCAGCTGGTCATGAGGGGTTTGGCAGAACGAATGTGTTCAGCCACCCTCTAGTGAAACGTTTCTTATTGGGAACGCGGCGGCTTAGGCCAATGCCTAGAGCCACGCTGCCCCAGTGGGATTTGGCTTTGGTACTCGAGGCACTATGTAAGTCGCCGTTCGAGCCATTGAATCAAATACCCCTTAAGATGCTGTCTATGAAGACGGCACTGTTGCTTGCTTTGACTACCGCTAAGCGTGTCAGTGATTTGTGTGCTCTGTCGACGAGACCCGACTGCCTTGCCATTAATGGTGATCTGAGCAGAGCGGTGTTACGTCCTAACCCGGCATTTGTGCCGAAGGTTATTAGGAGCTCATATAGATCACAGACCGTGGAGTTGTGGGCTTTTTCTCCCCCTCCTCATAGGGAGAGGAGTGAGGAAAAGCTTCATTGCTTGTGCCCAGTGCGTGCTTTGGCGTGCTACGTGGAGCGTACAGCAGCGATTAGGTCATCGCCTCAGCTGTTTGTGTGTCACGGTGCGGCTGCACTAGGTAGACCACTTTCAAAACAGCGATTGTCTCATTGGCTTTGTGAAGGCATTGAGACAGCTTACGAGGCGGCGGGGCAACAATTGCCTCAGGGTATCAGTGGAGTAGCAGCTTCTACTGCCCTTTTCAGAGGAACAGGGGTAGAGGATATTTGTAGAGCAGCGTCATGGTCGACGCCGTCTCCATTTATCCGTTTCTATCTTTCGGATATGTCTTCTAACTCTTTGGCTCGATCTGTACTCAGCGTAGCTGAAGGGAGATCTTGAGCTAGAAGGAGAGGAAAAGCAGGACTGTGGACACAGGTTTCCATCAGGTCCGCTTTGGATAGGAACACATGTTCTATATCGTGGAGCTTCGCCCCATAGGGGAGCTCTGCTCCTAGTGGTTTACCCTCTGCCCTAAGGCAGCAACAGCCTGAGACAAAATTATGCACACACCTACAGCCAATAGGAGTACAGGTGTCCCTATAAGAGGGGATGCCTCCCCTCAATCAGCCTCCCTTTATCTTCAGCGACTGGACTAGACTGAAGAGCCAAGAAGAGACGAAGAAGCACGAAGAAGACTCAGGACGAAAACGCCGTTGATCTCCAGTCATCAACGTCGTCTAAATGAGCGCACCAGGAGATTTTTCACCCCCAAAAGCTCTTTTCAGAGCTCAGTCCAGGTGCTCTTCCATGGCGGCCGGTGACCACCACGACCTATGTTTCGTGTGTTTGGGGTCCCAGCATGCCAAAGAAGGCGCCTGCGGTCCCCCGAATTGCGCCTCCTGCGCCCTCCTTTCTTTGAAGGAGAGGAAGCAGCGTTGGGCGTTTTTCAGGGAGGACATCCCCCTAGAGGATGTGCTGTCAATACTAGCCTCTGCTTCAGAGGCGTCGTCTGACGGCGCAGACTCGGGGGAAGATAGGGACTTTGAGGAAGGGTCTGGCATTCCGATGGAACAGTCAGACCCCATCCCTCATACTTTCAAGCCCCCCTTTCCTTTGGATAGCGAGAGGGCTTGTAGTCCCTATAGCGAAGAGGATACAAGCTCTGAGAAATCAAAAGCTCTGTCTTTCGCTGCAGCCTCTCTGAGGTCAGATTTTCCGGGTCTCATTGAGAGAGCTGCCAGACGGCTGGACATAAGGCTGCCCCCTCTTCCCTCCGCACCAGAGGTTGATATGATGGAGGGCGGACCTTATTCCAGGCCAAGGAGGGCGGCAGAGCCAGTGGCTCCTGCCATGCCTTCTTTGGCTAGGTACGTCGAGGGCTCGTGGGAGGCACCTTTAGCGGCGCGTTCACCAGTTAAAGCGTACCTCCCATTCACGAGAGTGGAGGGAAGGTTCCAGGGTCATGGAATCCCCAGGTTAGAGAGCGCCATGGCGGCTTATCTCGTTCCGGGTCGAGTCCTTGGCCCTCTTCCAAGAAGGCCACGTTGCCATCACAGAAGGACCATCTCACAGCATTGCTGTTAGAGAAGTCCTTCAGTTTGGGAGCCCAAGTTGTAGCAGCAGCAAATAATATTGCCCTCTTGGCAGCCGCTCTGTCCCGTTTAACCACGGGTAAAACAGAGCTGGTACCAGAGGAGGTGGAGGAGGCGTCCAGGATTTCTGGCGCCATACTTCACCTAACACAGGCGTCTGCAGTCTGCGCGGGGAGGTCCATGGCCACTTCGGTGGTCGGGGAACGACACCTCTGGTTGTCTCTGACTTCCATGAAAGAGGCAGACAGGACGTCTTTATTGAATGCCCCCCTCTCTGACGACGGCCTCTTTGGGGTCGCTGTCAGAGGCGACGGAGAGGTTCTCTAAACTCGAGGAGGACAAGAAGCAGCTGGCCAAGCACCTGCCATTGGCAGGGCGACTGGGCCCGGCACCGTCACAGAGGCCATCTACCTCCGCCCCTCAGAGTAGACAGGGATCTACGGCGAGGCGGCGTACTCGGCGTCATTCGGAGGCTGCAGGCAGCAAGGCCCCGCCCCTCCAGCAGCCGGCGAGGGAGGTGGTGAGGACGCCGACCTGGCCTCCCAAGGGACGCGGGGGAGAGAAGAGGATCCGTCGACATCGAACGTATCCACTGTTCCCCCCCACCCTTCGGTTGAAGGGATGGGTGATGTGATTGCTATTGTTGATGTGTTCAATAAAGAGTTGGCTCCACCTGACTTTGTCAAAAAAGAGCCCTTTTTCCATAATACGTCTGAGAGCGTTCAAATCTCACCCTCTCTTCCTTACCACTCTAAGAGCCGTTCAGCCCACCGAGGGTGCGTTGCTGAACAGGCACTCAGAGTAGGTACACATAACACTTCAAGTATAGGAAGTACTCTACATGGCAGGCAGCAGTCTCTGTCAGATTCTGACATGATGACGCAGCCGCTATTTGGGGATGGCGCACTATCACAGACTAAGGTCTCTGCTAGTACGAGCCAGACCCATGCTGCGTTCACGGAGGGTCCGATTACCGCGGTCACTAAGGTGTCCAGAGTATCGGCGCCCCCAGACATGATGACACAGCAGCTATCTGGGGATGGCGCACTATCGCAGACTAAGGTCTCGGTTAGTGCGATTCAGACCCATGCTACGTTCACGGAGGGTCGGATTACTAAGGTTATGGGAATAACCAACGTATCGGCTCTGACAAAACGAGCTAGTACTCACCACACTGAGTGTGAATCAACCCACCAGGAGTGCAGAGTTGAACACACACAGAAGGTGAAGGTTAAGAGGGAATCAAGGCGCCGCCTTGTTTTACCTCATAGAGACCTCATATTACAGACTCCTAGGAGTACTGTAGTGAAGGGCTCTAATAGCGAATTGCAGTCACCTAAGATGACGCGATCGCTTGCTGGGGATGGTGCCCTGTCGCAGGCTGTGGCCTCGGTCAGTGCAATTCAGACCCGCGATGCGTTCAAGGAGGGCAGGAATACGACGGTTACGAGTTTAACCAACGTTTCTGTCCCTCTTTCTCTTTCAGAACGCATTGATGGTTCCTCTCTCTTTCTCGGGAGGCCCACCTTGGGCTGTTCCACCACTTCAGTGTTGGGGAACAGTGGCGGTAGGGGCCATAGAGGAATACAGGTCCTTCCTACTGAATGCACCACAGCTTCGCGCTCAGCCGCTTTCTCTGCATTGCTGGCAGTGGCGAAGAAGCTGTACCCTCTCACGCTGGCTAGAACAGACGTTGCAGAAGGGTTATGCTCTCCAATTCCATCGGACCCCACCCCCGTTCAGGGGAGTGGTGGAGACGGTGATGAAAACGCCCGAAAAGGTGGCCGCTCTGGTTTCAGAGATTACGGAACTTTTGGCGAAGGAGGCGGTCACAGTAGTTCCCCAGGAACAAGGGGCTATATTCACCTTCCTGGTGCCCAAAAAGACGGGGGGAGTGAGGACGATATTGGATTTACGCATTCTCTACGAGAGCATAACCAAACGGCCCTTCCGAATGCTAACGACAAAACATCTGCTGGAATGTGTCCAGAGAGGGGACTTTTGTACGAGCATAGACCTAAAGGACGCGTACTTTCATGTGCCGGTTCAGCCGCGTCACAGGAAGTTTCTGCGGTTCGCCTTTCAAGGGGTGGCGTACGAATTCACGAGGTTGCCATTTGGGTACGCCCTGGCACCTCGCACATTTTCCAAGTGTGTGGAGGCGGCATTGGAACCGTTGTGTCGTCAGGGGATACGGCTACTAGCCTACCTGGACGATCTACTGGTTCTCGCCCCGTCAGCAGAGCTGGCGATCACGCACACAACACAGACAGTGATTCATCTCACACGTCTGGGGTTCGCTGTGAATTGGAAAAAGAGCGCGCCCTGGCCCACTCATCAGATTGTCTATGTCGTAGTAAATATAAAATGTTATAACGTGAAGAGGGGGATTTGTCATGTGTCTGGTATTAACAGTGGGCTGTTGTGTTGGTTGTCGAACAAAGGACAGTAGAAGAGCAGCCATATCTTGTCACCAGGTGGCCAAGGACAACACCCACGCCACAGGCCACAATCACTTGTTGCTCCCCACGAGTTTCCCTTGAGACACACACACACACACACAGACATTTCTCTGTGGACGCACACACAAACTCTGGAGTTGTGTGTGCGTCCACTGCTCTGGACAGAGCAGACCCGCCTCCTACGCCTCGGGAACCAATCAAGGGACTAGAAGAAGGACCCCTTCCTTTATGTTACATCGTATAAGTAATGCTGTAAACTCTGTTTATCCATCCTTCTCAGCTGACACTATTAGCGTGGCATATGATTAGGTCCATGCATGTTAATTAGCAGGATCCCATGCATGTAGCTTGAGCAGTACCAGCTATCTCTGTGTTTAATAAACTGCCTTTTGCTTAAGCAAATTCCTCTCCGTCTAGCGTCATTGGTTTTGTACTTCCTCTCCATATTATGGTTTCACCAACAAAATGGTAGCAGAGGATGGTTAAATTCGATCTAAAGAGTTGGTGCGAGAGGAAAAGGCAAATCATCGATCTAAAAACAGACGGAAGAGTGACCTGTAATCCAGGAGACATCAACTATTCGTCTTGCCTCAGGAACCTGATCAGAGCGCTCTTCTAAAAAGGTATGCAGAGCCTGTTAAAACGAAATCTTGCATATTGTATTATAGACCAATACCAAATTTTGATCAGAAGTACTGAGCGTGAGTATGAATACTTGTTAAATAATTTCCATCCTAATGAATTAAGGCATAAGTGAGATATCTGGTACTGTGATTTATACTGTAAAATGTCCTACAAGATCTAGTTGTTCTATAACTTTACACATTTAAAAGGTCCTATTTTTAGATAGGTTGTGTGGTGTTTACACATTTAAAAGGTCCTATTTTTAGATAGGTTGTGTGGTGTTTACACATTTAAAAAGGTCCTATTTTTTTTAGATAGGTTGTGTGGTGTTTACACATTTAAAAGGTCCTATTTTTAGATAGGTTGTGTGGTGTTTACACATTTAAAAGGTCCTATTTTTTTAGATAGGTTGTGTGGTGTTTACACATTTAAAAGGTCCTATTTTTTTAGATAGGTTGTGTGGGGTTTACACATTTAAAAGGTCCTATTTTTGGATAGGTTGTGTGGGGGATGTGTTTTTGACGTATGAGTGGATAAGATTTGACCCATCATTAGGTGGGGGAGAATCACCGAAATTGACCAGAGGTACTAAATTCCCGGGAATGCCAGTTATCTTTGTGATTTCACATTTAAAACGTTCCATGTAAATGGTTGTGTGAAAGGTACAATTAAGCTGAGACTTAGTCTTTCCTAGTGATTGAGTTGTCTAAAAAAATTACTTTGATAGGGATCCAGTTGCTTCTGTGACTTCACATAATGAAGGGGCCTTTTAAGGTTGTGTGAAGGGTGCAGTCGAACTGAGACTATGTTTTAGGACGCTCTGGTAATCTAAATTCAAGTTGCTTCTCCGACTTCACATGTTAAATTGGTCCTTACAAAAGGACGTGTGAAGGGTGGCAGTCGAACTGAGAATGTGTTCTAGGACTCTTGATAGCCTGAATACATTCAGCATTGTAATTCCAATTGGCTTTTGGCTGTGTGTTTTCATGTATTATAACGTGTAACTTTTGGCTGTGTGTTTTGATGTATTATAACGTGTAATGGATGATGTGAAGTTATAGTGAGACTTATGAGACTGAACACCAATCTGTGGAATTGAGTGAATTTGACCTAGGGTTTCAGGAACCAGGGACTGGGGAGACATATTGAATTTGTGCATGATTCTAGAACAAGCGTGAGATAACTAAGGCGTGGTGTGTGCTGTGTGTGGAAATTACTGCATTGATATATGTGACTGGAATTCTGATTTTTATGATAATGATTGCATTACACATAATATAAAAACAATCAGCCTCTTTATATACGAGGGTGTCGTACATGAGATAAGTCTGTAATTGATACCGATAATACATCCTTGGAAATAAAACACCAGGGACGGGATAAGTGTATAAAGATAGAGAAAGCAAGATGGCAGGACCAAACATAACCATACCCAAATTTGATGAATGCCTAGAACAACCAATGACAGAGAGAGCAGAGGGAGAGTTGAGAGTAGGGACATGGGAAATAGAGGAGAGTAGGAGGGTGCAACCTAAAAAATCTGACACAATGTGTGTGAAAGGATCTCCTACAGTCGCCCCAGACACCAGCACCACTCCTGGCCCCACCTCACTATACAGCCTAAAAGGCACCATTACTTTTGGCCCACAACCACAACCATGGCCTCAGCGGGGCACTCCACCGGGTCCTCCTAGAAGAAGGAACTACCTGTGCTACAACTGTGGAGGAGCTGGACATTTTAGGCGTGATTGTAAGGAACACCCACAATTTAACCATCAACCCCAATGGAGGGGAAGAGGCAGAGGTACACCACAATGGAGAGGTAGAGGAAGGGGAGGACCCCCACAACAACCATAAACCCACCTGTCTGAACACCAGGTGCCCGAAGGCGTGATCCTCATCCAATACTACTACCACCGACATCACAGACTGAACTCAACCAAGGTGATATAGCACAGTTACAGAGCTCAGCAGGACCCTATGAACACTCAGTCTGGGCCCAGGAGGGGGCGGCAGAGGACAGGACGAACTCTGGAGGTGCCATGATGGAAGACTATTTCAACCAGCTAGACTCTGCCCAGAACTGTTGAGTGAAGCTCACGGGCCCACACATGAGGGGAAGTTTAAGACCCTCCAAAAGGTTTCACACATCTGGTGGCACCCTCACATGACAGAAACTGTAGACAGGTTTTCAAAATGGGTAGAGGCAATTCCTACAGAAAACTACAGAATTAGAGGATGATAGGTCAGTCATTAAGTGGCTACAAACTAAGTTAATACCCAGATATGGTATACCAAGGCAGATAAGATCTGACAACCACACATTTTAGCAACAAACACCTGAAAAAGGTGGAGGTAAGATTCGGAATCATGCACAGATTCGGTTCAGTAACATCCACAGTCCCAACCAAACATTTAAAGCTAAAATAACAAAGGTTTGTGCAGGAACAAAATTAACATAGGTCCACCAAGGGAGGGAGGTCATATGCCCTCCCTTGATGTACAACAGATAGAAATGACTGATTATGTGAT
Source organism: Coregonus lavaretus (assembly GCF_964263955.1). Lineage (NCBI taxonomy): Eukaryota > Metazoa > Chordata > Actinopteri > Salmoniformes > Salmonidae > Coregonus > Coregonus lavaretus. The sequence goes on from NC_139993.1 coordinate 17,787,794, forward strand.
GAAATTGACGGAATTTTCTGCAGCACTCTCTTCTCAGGCGCAGAAGGCCCAAGAGGGGGAGCTGTCGGGAAGTACGCTGACACTGAAGGTAAAAGTGGGAGACTGGGTGAGGGTAAAAGTCCACAAGAGAAAGTGGCTGGAACCCAGGTGGACTGGACCGTACGAAGTGAAGGAGGTTACTTCACACTCAGTCCAGGTCAGAGGTAAATCAGGCGCACCCTGGCACCATCTAACTCATTGCACACCAGCCCCCACTCCTTCTAGATCACTGACAGAAGTCAGGGCTGATTTGAGCAGCCAAAACCAAAATCTGACACCAAAATGAAGATGAAATAAAATTTGAATAACAGCTTTGATGTATTTAATCGTGCACTAGAGGGGGACTAACATTGTTTAATTAACTAGCCATATAATCACTCACTAGAGGGGGACTAACATTGTTTAATTACCTGCCCATATAATTAGTATGCTAGTTTTGTTTTCTTTCCTTCATTACTCTTTTTCTTTTAAGACTGATTCAACTATGCTTAATGCCAACATAATTAATGGATCACGTCTAGTAGACGTGAAGAGGGGGATTTGTCGTAGTAAAAATAAAATGTTATAACGTGAAGAGGGGGATTTGTCATGTGTCTGGTATTAACAGTGGGCTGTTGTGTTGGTTGTCGAACAAAGGACAGTAGAAGAGCAGCCATATCTTGTCACCAGGTGGCCAAGGACAACACCCACGCCACAGGCCACAATCACTTGTTGCTCCCCACGAGTTTCCCTTGAGACACACACACACACACAGACATTTCTCTGTGGACGCACACACAAACTCCACTTCTGTCTACTGGTCGGGTGCCAAGGGCAGAGGACTCTGCCGTGCACCAATGGGGCATCTGCTCTGGACAGAGCAGACCCGCCTCCTACGCCTCGGGAACCAATCAAGGGACTAGAAGAAGGACCCCTTCCTTTATGTTACATCGTATAAGTAATGCTGTAAACTCTGTTTATCCATCCTTCTCAGCTGACACTATTAGCGTGGCATATGATTAGGTCCATGCATGTTAATTATCAGGATCCCATGCATGTAGCTTGAGCAGTACCAGCTATCTCTGTGTTTAATAAGCTGCCTTTTGCTTAAGCAAATTCCTCTCCGTCTAGCATCGTTGGTTTTGTACTTCCTCTCCATATTATGGTTTCACCAACATCTACCTGGGGATACAGCTAGACACTGAGGATGAGGGCTCGAATTTCGGACCCCCGAAGGGTAGCATTGTTGCTAGCCCTGAGGAAGTGTCGTCCGAATCACACGGTGACGGCGCTGTCGATCATGTCACTTTTGGGTCTCATGTCGTCAGCCCACTCTGTGGTTCCGCTGGGACTCCTGCATATGCGCAGGATGCAGCGATGGTTCGCCCAACAAAGACTAGACCCATTGCGTCAACGTCATCGGTTGGTGGTGGTTCCACTCTCGCTCAGTGCAGATCTGAACTATTGGAGAAACCCTCCCGATAGGCAAGGTGTCCTCCTACATCCCAGTGTTCACAGACGCGTCTCTGACGGGATGGGGAGGGACATGTCAGACTCAAGCATTAGGAGGTGTGTGGCCTCTTTCGAGTCGTCACATCAACCTCTTGGAGTTGGAAACGGTTCGACTGGTTCTGACCCACTTCGTGTCTACCCTTCGGGGTCGCGATGTGCTGGTCTGGTCAGACAACCGGACCACAGTAGCTCACATTAATCGCCAGGGAGGAGTCAGGTCTCCTGCTCTCCATCGGGCGCCAGAGGAATTGTGGCTGTGGGCTCACGAGCACCTTCGCTTATTGAGAGCAGCACACATTCCGGGCTACTTGAACGTAGGAGCAGACCTCATGTTAAGAGGGGGTCCTCGAGACGACGAGTGGTGTCTGCATCCGGACATTGTTCTCCAAATTTGGGAACAGTTCGGGAGAGCCGAGGTGGACCTATTCGCATCACGCGTGAACGCGCAATGTCCTCTATGGTTCTCTCTGAGGGAACAGGACGAACCGCCACTGGGAAGAGACGCTTTTGCGCACCAACCGTGGCCGAGAGTTCTCCTGTATGCATTCCCTCCGCTGTCCTGCATTCTCCCACTGCTAGCCAGGGTGAGATCAGGAGGGCTGTCAATAATATTGATAGCCCCCGATCGACCAGGGGCTCCATGGTTTGCGGAGATGAGTCAGATGTTGATTGCGCCACCTTGGCCAATTCCACATCAACGGGACGCGTTGACCCAGGCGGGAGGCTCAATAGGGCAGTTGCCCATAATCGGCCAACCACTGAAGGCTTGGTTCCTGAATGGGACAGGTTGAGGCGCCGTGGGTTGTCTGATGCAGTGATCAGAACCATACAGGGTGCATGAGCCAGTTCCACTTCTAGGATGTATACCAGCAGATGGAACGTTTTTTCACGATGGTGTGACACACAGGGTGTGGACCCCATGAACTGTCAGGTTGAGAGTGTGCTCTCTTTTCTGCAGTTTATGTTTGATAGGCAGAAATCGCCCTCCACCATTAGAGTGTTTGCAGCGGCGATTTCAGCTGGTCATGAGGGTTTTGGCGGAACGAACGTGTTTAGCCACCCTCTAGTGAAACGTTTCTTATTGGGAACGCGGCGGCTTAGGCCAATGCCTAGAGCTACGCTGCCCCAGTGGGATTTGGCTTTGGTACTCGAGGCGCTATGTAAGTCGCCGTTCGAGCCATTGAATCAAATACCCCTTAAGATGCTGTCTATCAAGACGCCACTGTTGCTCGCTTTGACTACCGCTAAGCGTGTCAGTGATTTGTGTGCTCTGTCGACGAGACCCGACTGCCTCGCCATTAATGGCGATCTGAGCAGAGCGGTGTTACGTCCTAACCCGGCGTTTGTGCCGAAGTTTATTAGCAGTGAATATAGATCACAGACCGTGGAGTTGTGGGCTTTTTATCCCCCTCCTCATAGGGAGAGGAGTGAGAAAAAGCTTAATTGTCTGTGCCCAGTGCGCGCTTTGGCGTGTTACGTTGAGCGCACAGCAGCGATTAGGTCATCGCCTCAGCTGTTTGTGTGTCACGGTGCGGCTGCACTAGGTAGACCACTTTCAAAACAGCGATTGTCTCATTGGCTTTGTGAAGGCATTGAGACAGCTTACGAGGCAGCGGGGCGACAATTGCCTCAGGGTATCAGAGCTCACTCCACTCGTGGAGTAGCAGCTTCTACTGCCCTTTTCAGAGGAACAGGGGTAGAGGATATTTGTAGAGCAGCGTCGTGGTCGACGCCGTCTCCATTTATCCGTTTCTATTTCTTAGACATGTCTTCTAACTCTTTGGCTCGATCTGTACTCAGCGTGGCTGAGGGGAGATCTTGAGCAAGAAAGAGAGGAGAAGCAGGACTGTGGACACAGGTTTCCATCAGGTCCGCTTTGGATAGGAAAGCATATTTTGTGGCATGACTCCTGACTGACAGGTTCAGTACAGTAGAGGCATGTGTTGATTTGACAGAATGTGAGGTAATCTATCTGCTTGATCAGTTTTACTATGACCCATGTTTTGTTCCTGCCCACTAATCTCTGGGATTCCATTGAGTGAGTGAGGCGGTCTACCGTGTACACAATGTAGAGTGACACTTGGTGTCATTCCATTAGCGGTTGGTAGTGTTTTCACAGGATATTGAGGCACATCTATCTGCTAGTACAGATTAGTATGGCTTCTATTCTGGTGATCTGCCCACTAGTCATTGGTATTGCCATTGGACTAGGTGGGGCGGGTCTTTAACCGATGACGCGGTATATTGTGACGCCCGTATGGGTTTTTAGTTGCAGTACTGCGGGACTTGGTTGCAGCCATTGCTAGGCCTGACCTTTTCATTTTGATGGGAAGTGTTGGGCTCGGCAGGGAGTACATTTTGGAGTGCTACGCTCCGCCTTAAACCACTAGGAGCAGAGCTCCCCTGTGGGGCGGCGCTCCACGATATAGAACGATTAGTTACCCTAGTGTAACTCCAGTTCTATGAGTGGAGCGGAGCCCCATAGGACTTAAGGCCCTGCCGACCCTCTCTAGTCTCGCTGAAGATACATATCTCGGGAGGCTGATTGAGGGGAGGCATCCCCTCTTATAGGGACACCTGTACTCCAATTGGCTGTAGGTGTGTGCATAATTTTGTCTCAGGCTGTTGCTGCCTTAGGGCAGAGGGTAAACCACTAGGAGCAGAGCTCCCCTATGGGGCTCCGCTCCACTCATAGAACTGGAGTTACACTCCGGTAACTAATCGATTATAGTCATTCTCATATGGAGTTGGTTGAGTCATTATCACAAATGGTTGAGTCTTTCTCACAAGGAGTTGAGTCATTCTCACAAGGAGTTGAGTCATTGTCACAAGGATTTGAGTCATGCTTGCAAGGATTTGAGTCAGCAGGATTTGAGTCATTCTCACAAGGAGTTGATTCACTCAGGCTAGCAATACAACCAGATTCAAAAAACAGATAAGACACAGACATTTGTATGAATTTTGTATTGTATTTTGCATGGTAAATTATTATGTATTTTATTATATATGTGATACGTGGTTGGGATATGACTGAGATATGTGGTTGTCTCGCCTGGCTATCTTGCAAATATAGTGCTATGTATATTATGTATTTTATTTGTTATGTTTCCTTTTTGGACCCTAGGAAGAGTAGCCGCTGCCTCGGCAGCAGCTAATTGGGGACACTAATAAATACTAAAATAAATCTTGCAAGGAGTTGAGTCATTCTCACAAGGAGTTGAGTCAGTCTCAGTAGGCATTAAGTCAGTCTCACTAGGTGTTGCATCAGCCTAAAGTAAGAATTTCCTCAGACACTTCTTGATCCCTTGTATCCTGTCCTATCCTAACTCCCTTTCCTTTCATCCTTTCTTAGCTTCCTTTCCAACTTCCATTCCTTTCCTCCTTTACTAGATCAATTTCCTTTCTTCCAATCCTAACTGTTTGCCTTTTTCCTTCTATTCCATCCCCTCTCTTCCCCTATTGGTTTTAGTGAGAGGCCAGTTTTTTAGTGACAGGCCAGTTGGACTTGGACTCAGTGTTACCAACTTAGCGATTTTATCGCTATATTTTGCGAGTATTCAGAACCCTCTAGCGACACATTTTCAAAAAAGCGACTAGCGACAAATCTAGCGACTTTTTCTGGTGTTATTGGAGACTCTGACGTGAAAGCACGTATCGTTCTTACTCTTCTCAACGAGCAACGAGCGCTGCCGTGTCCCAAAGCACTCACAGGCGGCCCAGTCCTCGCACAGCAGTCCCTCCCAGCTGCAGTCAAAGCAGGAGATGTTCACCATTCCGCGTCCAGACTGCAAATGAATCGCGCATGGGGAAGCCCCCGCTGGCTGATCCCGCCCTGGCTTACATTCAGGGCGGAATGTAAATGTAAAAGATTTTAAAAAACAAGAATCGACAGAAGACAGTTCTAAACATATTTAGGGTGTTTTATACTCACTTTTTGTCTCTCCCACAACGTTATTCCTCTCTCCTACAGCGTCCGTCACAATTACATGCACATGACTTCTAGCGACTTTTAGGACAGCCAATAGCTACTTTCCTTAAGGGAATCTGCATGCAGCTATTGTTACATGGGGCAGCAATGTACAATGTCCATCTTGTATTCAAAATAGGGACTCAGTTTACAGACATGCAGACTGACATGCAACAAGCTCTCACAGTCTCAATGCAGAATTAGACTCCAAACGTCAAATTTGGGTTGCTCCTGCTGCTCTGTATTGTTCAAGTTCTCCAAACTTCAAAGTTATGGTAAGAGTTACGTTTAGGGACTCATTCCAAATGGTTAAAGTAAGGGTTACGTTTTGGGATAGCATTAACACATTACATTTAGGCACTCATTCTGAATGGGTAATGTGTTAAGGTAAGGGTTAATGTTTGGGATAGGGGTAAAACCCCCAAAATAAAATAAAAACATTGTCCACAACTGGGATCGAACACACAACCTTTGGATCCAGAGCCATGGGATTTTCTCGGTCGCCGATGCTATTTCAACAATAAATAATAAGATTTTTCCATTGTGTTAATGATGGCGGATTGATAGATGTACACGTTTTGAGTATACATTTTTTCAAGATGAGAAGAGATTCGTCCAGCCCATTGGGTATCTCACTACACCCTCATATGCCATGTCTTGAAATATGCAGACAGATGGATTAAAAGTAAGTTTACATTGTAATAATTCTGACAGCCAACTTCAGTCATTATTCGTTTTACACTTAAGACATGACTCTGCTGTTGTGCTGTAGAACTTGTGAATTTTGTCTCTTGTATAATAAGTTCTATACATTAGTTTATACTGGATTAAGCGTACATTTTCATAAACATATTTTTTGTTAGTTATGGTCCAACTTCCCCTCCATCTTGTGCCAACATCAGTTATTTTTAAGTCTAGGTTCCAATAGTTTAGAATTCTTTCTAAGAGATTGTCAGTTATGGATATGCTCTCTGCAATGCTTTATATATCTTCCCTATCATATGAACATCCTTTTCTCAAATAAGATTCCCTCAAGGTTGCTCTGATGTAAAAAGGATTTCAATCAACATTTTGTGATATGAAACTTTTACATTTCATGTATTTGAAACAATTGGTAAGTCCAAAATTACTTTTATCTGTCACGGAAATAAATGTATTTCCTGTTACCAAGTCATTTACGGTTTTGTGGGGATCTATTTTCTCATAACTGGAGGGATGAATAGCTTAGAAGGAATGCATTGGTGATTAAACATAGAAGGTTTGTACTGTACTGATATAAATTGTTTCACATAACAAGCTGTGATTCATGTGAGGAACGTTAGGGGGTAGGATGAGATAAGAACTTGTGTCTCAAAATACTAGACTACACTGCTTCTATGTGATCTGTGAACCGTCCTTGAACGTAGGTACATAGAGTACAGTGGAACGGTCTCTATGGGAGCTGACTCTACAGGTTGTTATGATAACAACTTATGCCTGGCAACAGTGTGCAACAGTGGAGCGCCAAGGGTCTGGGACCAACCTGAGCGCCAGCGATAGGTTGGGCAAGTCTAAACCATGCCCAACCTCTACCCTGATAGTTCCCGCTCCTTGCTGGGCCTATCCCTGTCAGGGTATTTAAAAGAACAGCCTGTAACAATGGATCAATTCTCTGTCTGCCCTGCGTGGTATTTCAGTGAGCCCGTATACGAACCATCATACATACATTTAAAAAATGAATTTCTTAATGTTCTTAGCTTTAACCTTTGAAAATAGACACATAAAAGTATTCTGGGGATGAGCATTGTTCCTCTTTAGTGCATTTAACTATATGTCGCAAGTAAAAGCTATCACGGATCAGGAGAAGACCCAGATGCAGACAGTTTCAAAGTAACACAAGGTGGTGTCACAGGGTACAGAACGGCAGGCAAGCTCAGGGTCAGGGCAGGCAGAATGTTCAAAACCGGGAAAACTAGAAAACAGGAACTAGAGAAAAACAGGAGACAAAGGGCAACAGGTTTAATCCTAGACACATGTAAAGTGGGATGTATACGTAGGGTACGGGGCAACAGAAAACGAACAGAGAAGGGCTAATAATCTTGGAGATGGGGAAAGGGCCGATAAAACGTGGGGAACGTTTGTGGGACTCCACCTGGAGGGGCAGATCTCGAGTGGACAGCCATACCCTCTGCCCGAGACGATACCGGGGAGCCGGGGTCCGGTGACGGTCCGCTTGTCGTCGATACCTGGAGGTGGTCTTGAGAAGAGCCGACCGGGCTCGCTTCCAGGTACGGCGACAGCGGCAGACAAACATATGGGCCGAGGATATGCCGACCCCTTCCTCTTGCTCCGGGAAGAGCGGGGGCTGATAACCCACGGAACACTCAAAGGGCGAGAGACCAGTGGCAGAACAGGGGAGGGTGTTGCGGGCGTATTCAACCCACACGAGTTGCAGGCAGAATGGTAAAAGCCGGGAAAACTAGAAAACAGGAACTAGAGAAAAACAGTATGGGAAAAACGCTGGTAGACTTGACGAGACAAGCTGAAAGACAGGTGAAACAGATCAGGGTGTGACAATAATCCTTGGGTAGCAAGTTTATACAATTCCAAGTCTGGAATGTTAAAACCATCCTCAGACTTAGGAAGATGTAAAATGTTCCTTTTTATTCTATTAATTTTATTTGCCCATATAAAGTCTGTTATGACCGAGTATACATTTTTAAATTTATTATCAAAAATAAATACTAAAACTTTGTCAGTCTTTTTCCTATTGCCATTATTTCCACGTTAATTTTATATCCTGAGATATTTGGGTATTTTGAAAATATTTTTAGCAAAGGGGGCATTAAGTTTTCAATATTGGTCAGGTATATCAGGAGATCATCTGCAAATAAGTTTAGTTTCTATTTATGTTTACCAATACTGACACCTGTTACGTTTGGGTCCTGTCTATTTTTTTCTGCAAGCAGAGGGGGGAGAGTGGACTTCCCTATACCCATCATGAGTTTGCTACTTCCTAGCCTATGAATGAATGTTTACAACGTAGGTGCACAGAGGTCAAGAGACAAGTTTGAGGTGACAGACAGTGACACATGGACAGACAGTGAGAAACATTTGCCAGAGAACACCAAGATTGGCAAATTCGCCACTGGCGCCCTGTGCTTTTCACAGATGAAAGCAGGTTCACACTGAGCACGTGACAGACGTGACAGAGTCTGGAGACGCCGTGGAGAACTTTCTGCTGCCTGCAACATCCTCCAGCATGACCGGTTTGGCGGTGGGTCAGTCATGGTGTGGGGTGGCATTTCTTTGGGGGGCCGCACAGCCCTCCATGTGCTCGCCAGAGGTAGCCTGACTGCCATTAGGTACCGAGATGAGATCCTCAGACCCCTTGTGAGACCATATGCTAGTGCGGTTGGCCCTGGGTTCCTCCTAATGCAAGACAATGCTAGACCTCATGTGACTGGAGTGTGTCAGCAGTTCCTGCAAGAGGAAGGCATTGATGCTATGGACTGGCCCGCCCGTTCCCCAGACCTGAATCCAATTGAGCACATTTGGGACATCATGTCTTGCTCCATCCACCAACGCCACGTTGCACCACAGACTGTCCAGGAGTTGGCGGATGCTTTAGTCCAGGTCTGGGAGGAGATCCCTCAGGAGACCATCCACCACCTCATCAGGAGCATGTCCAGGTGTTGTAGGGAGGTCATACAGGCACGTGGAGGCCAGACACACTACTGAGCCTCATTTTGACTTGTTTTAAGGACATTACATCAACGTTGGATCAGCCTGTAGTGTGGTTTTCCACTTTAATTTTGAGGGTGACTCCAAATCCAGACCTCCATGGGTTAATACATTTGATTTCCATTGACAATGTTTGTGTGATTTTGTTGTCAGCACATTCAACTATGTAAAGAAAAAAGTATTTAATAAGATTATTTCATTCATTCAGATCTAGGATGTGTTATTTTAGTGTTCCCTTTATTTTTTTGAGCAGTGTACTAACCAGTGCTGACCCTGCTGAGATCGGGCATATTAAGGCTTGTATGGCCGTAAACCATGGAATGATAGTTGGATATACTATTTCAACTTCATATAACTCAAAAAACTTTGAAGAACTAGAACAGCCATTCCATTTTTAATGGACATTATATCATTAATGTTCTTACAAGAGTATTATCCACTGGGCAAGAAGCTTAAGCATCTGGTATTCCCAAGCAGTCTACCCAACTAAGTACTAACCAGGCACCACCATGCTTTGCTTGCGAGGACAAACGAGATCAGGCATATTCCGGCATTTATGGCCGTAAGCCACAGAGTAAAAGTTGGAAAGGCAATTTCAAATTCATGTAACTCTAAAAACATGGAGGAACTAGAATTGCAATTCCAACGGAAATGGACATGATCACAAATGCGATAAGGTTCGCATGGAGGGAGAAGGAGATGGAGCCCTTTGGAAGCGAAACTTTCGGGAGGACCATACTGATGTGGGTCCTGAAGCTAGTCATAAAAGGCTTGCTGTGCCTCCAGGCGAACCCCCTAGAAGGGGCCTTTGACGTGGTGTTTCACACGGAGGCAAAGCACGATGAGGTCATGGGAACGGCAAAGGAGATCGAAAAGACCAGACCAATGTGCCACTATGAGGTGGCGAGCCTGGCAAGAAACAGCTTCAGGGTCATCACAGTAAACATGTATAACCCGCATGTGAAGGAAGAGGAGGTGAGGGCCTTCCTGGGGAGATACATGGACAATGTCTCCTCAGCAAGGCTCCTCAAGGACACGCTAGGGTTCTGGAACAGGAGGAGGAGTTTCCAGGCCCTACTGAAGGAAGACCCAAGGGGCCTGGGGGGATACCTTCATCCTCCAGCACTGTTCCCCCTGGTGGCTGATAGGGGGACGTTGTTTTATGCCCGTCAGCTCCCCGTCTGCAGGCGCTGCATGACATATGGACACAACTTTGCCTCGTGTGGAGGGAGAAAATGCAGTGTGTGTGGATCAGAAGCGCACAAGGCGAAGGACTGTGGCGAGGCGAAGAAGTGCCACGGGTGTGGATCAGCTGCACACCTGTGGAGAGAATGTACGGCTTGCCACAGGTCGTATGCGGCTGCAGCAGGTGGGGGAGCAGGTGCGGGGGAAGGAGGAAGAAGAGGAGAGGGAGTTCCTGACCCGAGCAAAGTGTCAGAGGGATGTCCGGCTGCAACAGAGGAGGACCGAAAATAAGCAGCGGGAAGAGAGGAGGACGGGCAGAGGATGGCCGGAAAAGGACCGGAAGGAGAGGTGGGACCGGTGAAGGAGACGGAGGGGAGAGTGGGAGAGGTGGTGCCAGAGGTGGAGGAGCAGGAGGATGTCGGAGAGGTGCCGGCCACAGCCCTGGAAGGAGAGGAGAAGGGGAGAGGGGCGATGGGGGAAACAGGGAGAGGTTGAGAGAAGGGGAGGAGGAGGTGAGGGAGGAGCTGGGGGTTAGGGGGGTTATGGTTTCCCCGCTGCTGGCATCGACGAAGAAGAGAGGGAAGAGGATGGGGAGGTCTGGGGATAGGAAGAGGGAGATGGGCGGTGGGGAAGAGGGGGAGGCTAAACGAGTAATGGGAGAGAAGGGGGGGGGGGAGAAGCTCCCACAGCACTGACCCCTCCCAATGCACAACTGCCGGGCGCACCCACTGGGGGTTGGCAGCGGGGGCAGAGGACGCTGGATCCCCGGTACTTTTTCCAACCGTTTTCGGGGTTGATGGGATGGAGGAGGATGGTGGTGAGCCCAGGGAACCCGGGAGCCAAACACCATTCCTGCATCCTGGGCTGGAGAGATGGAGGAGAGTGGGGGGACATCTGAAGGGGGGTCAGAGTCGCTGCTGGAGGAGATGGAGCAGGGGAGCATCAGGTGAGCCTCCTGTTTTGTGTTTTTGGTTATGGGGTGTTTAAAAATGGCAAAAATTTGAAGCTATAATGGCAGGGATTATTTTTGTAATGTTAAATGTGAGGGGGATAAGGGAGGATGTGAAGAGAAGGGCGGTCTTTGGGTACTTAGAAGGTGTGGGTTTTGATGTTTGTTTTGTACAGGAGGTTCACCTAAGGGATAGTTGGGATGCAATAAAGTTTAAGAGGGAGTGGGACAAGGGAAAGTCGGTGTGGGGCATAGGGGGGGGTTCACTCATCGGGGGTGGGGATACTGTTTGGGAATAGGGAGGTGAAGGTGGAGGGCACGTTTGTGGTTATGCAGGGTAGAGTACTGGGAGCAGATGTCACGATAAGAGGGAGTAGGTATAGAGTTATTGTGGTGTACGGGCCACAGTTGGCGGCGGGCAGGAGGGAGATGGTGGACTGCCTGGCGCCGCTGTGTGCTACAAATAGACACTTGGTAATAGGGGGGGGATTTCAATATAGATATAGGGAGGGGGAGAGATAGCAGTACAGGAGCCATCACCAGACTAATGGCATGCCATGGTCTGGTGGATGGGGCCTGCACACGGCTCCGACGATGGCATGGCCAACATGGCGCAACTCTAGGGGTGAGTCGAGCGGAGGCTCAACTATATTTTCCTATCCAGGTCTCTGGGTCAGTTGTCTGAGCGTTTGTTGCCTGTGTTCTTTTCGGACCACGACGGGGTGCTCCTGCAGTTTGGGGCACCAGTCTGCCTCTTCGGTAGGGGGTACTGGAAGCTAGAACGGGAGGTGCTGGATGGGCAGGCTTTCGTCAAAGCTTTGGTTGATTTTTTTAGGGGGCTTGAGGGCCTCCGGTCCATGTGTGAGGGGGTGTTAGAATGGTGGGAAATAGTAAAGGTGAGGATGAGGGTTTTTATAATAGGACAGTGGAAGAAGAAAAAGAGGGAGGAAAGGAGGGAGGTGGATCATATCCAGAGGCTGCTAGAACTCAAGCTCGAGGCAGGCAACCTCGGCGGGTCGGTAGACTGGGAGAGATCCACTGCCCTAAAGGCGCAGCTAAGGGAGGTTTTATATATAGAACACGATGAAACATGTTTGGCCGAGTTCTTTAAAATCAGTAAGTGGAAGACAGTAGGAAGGTAATGTATGGGGTTAGGGAAGAAAGCGGTAGAGTAGTGAGAGAGATGGGGGAAAATGGTCAAGGTGACCACGTAACATTTCCAAGGTTTCTTTCAAGAGGTTTCTTTAGAACACCTGTCCCGGCAAGTGCCGGAGGACATTAGAAAAGCAATGGAGGCTGAGATCTCTCTAGAAGAGGTTGAGAGCGCCCTCAGCAGGATGGGAAAAGAGAAGGTGCCCGGGATGGACGGGCTGCCGGCTGAGTTTTACCTCAAGTTTTGGGGTATACTTGGGCCAATAGTCCTCGAAGTCTTGAAGGCCATCCTCGAGACAGGGGTCCCGGGGGGGGGGGGGGGGAAATCGATGGCCGTAGGTGTGCTGTCACTTCTGTACAAAAAGGGGGACGCCACAGATCTCGGCAACTGGCGGCCGTTGACCATGCTGTGCGTAGACTACAAGCTACTTGCGAAGGGTCTAGCGGACCGGTTGCGCACAGCCCTTCCCTACGTCGTCCATGAGGATCAGACATGTGGGATAGAGGGACGCTCTATTAGGTGGAACCTGAGTTTGATCAGGGACTCCATTGCTTGGGCAGAGGATAGAGGGCTGCCGCTAATGGTAGCAGCACTCGACCAGGCTAAAGCCTTTGATCGAGTGAATAGATATTTTCTTTTTAGGGTGTTAGGCAGGTTAGGTTTTGGGGAGAAGTATATAGGGTGGATCCGTGCTTTATATGTCGGAGCAGGGTGCCTGGTGAACGTAATACGGTCACATGGGGGAGTCTGGGGTCAGGCAGGGGTGCCCGCTCTCAGCACTCCACTTCGTTCTGTACATGGAGCCGCTGGGGACTGCCATTAGGGCAGACACAGGGGTGGAGGCATGCTGCATCCCTGGAAGCGGTGGGCTGCATGTTAAGATGACCCAGTATGCAGACAACCCTTCCTTGTTGTTATGCAAGGACTCGTGCCTGACTAGGTCCCTTGCCTCCTTCTGTTAAATAGTACTACCTGCGTCAAAGTCACTTTAGCAAGATTTCCAAAGCTTTTGCTGTTGGGTTCTTCCTCAAGGTCCTTCATACACTTAGCACGCTCAGTAGCAAGAAACGTGTGCAGCACTGACACATCCTCTGTAAAGGGTAAAACCTGTGGTTTATTCCATTTGGCTTGTTGAAGTGTACCCAATCCGGCAGCTGAAATGGACTCTGTCCACTTTTCTGATGTAAAGTGGCAAATTGTTGAAAGTTACAGGGCATAACAAGGTCTTCGGTACTCTTCAAAGGTGTTATAGCCCTTGCCGTTATCAATAGTCTTGCCATCTGTCTCATTTTTTGGCGTATGTAGTCATTCCTTCTCTCATATGGTTTCCTGGAATTCAACAGTGACTCGCCGATACAAAGGATTTCAGTTTCACTCCTTACAACCGAGGAAACGTCATCCTGGTTCATTTCACAAGCAATCTTCCAAACAGTTTCCTTAACTGAGTCAGGTCTTGGTAAGTGCAGTTGAATCCGTTTTCGCCCAACTTGAGGCTCTCCCTCAACAGACTTCTTCGGGCAGTTTCTCACATGTCTCCATAGGGAATTTCTTGCAGGCAACCATCTCTCCAGTGCCACAGCTTGCCACTTCAGTATTATGGTCAAAGTTTCATCTCTTCTTAAGGGAGCGTAACAACTCATCTTTTGCAGGATCCTTTATTAAAACTGAAAGCCATTGCAACATCAGGCTTTTCACTGTGGATGGATTCGAGGTGTCTTGCCAATTTATAAATGGCCTTTTTACAATAAAGACAAAATTGCTTCTTGTTGTACTTGCTTCCTTTTGCTGTTATTGACAAAGGTGTGACATTTTGTCAAAGGTGACGTGTATGCGGTGAGCGAAGTCAAGCGCAGGACACAGAGCTACTGGCAGACGTACTTTACTAACCAGTAAAAGAACATACAAAACAAAACCTAACAGGGAGGAAACAAATACACGCATACGACACAGCGATGCCGACCTTACGGGAAACCAAACAATAACACACAATTACCAAATGAGAGACAGGGGTAAATATAGGGACTACAATCAAACATAAATGCGAACAGGTGTAAACACTCAAGACTAAGCAAGACAAACACCGAAACATCGATCGGCAGCAGCTAGTACTCCGGGGACGACGAACGCCGAAGCCTGCCCGAGCAAGGAGGAGGAGGAGCAGCCTCGGCAGAATCCGTGACAGTACCCCCCCCCCCTTGACGCGCGGCTCCAGCCGTGCGCCGGCCTCGGGGACGGCCAGGAGGATGCGGAGCAGGGCGAGTCGGATGACTCCGGTGGAAATCCCTCAACAGGGAGGGATCTAGGATGTCCCTCCTAGGGACCCAGCACCGTTCCGCCGGACCGTACCCCTCCCAGTCAGTCTCCTTCATGGCGGTCAAGGACAGCCAGAGGTGATGTTCAATGACCACCGAAGTGGCCATGGACCTTCCTGCACAAATAGCAGACGCCTGCGTCAGGTGAAGAATAGCGCCATAGACGCCTCTTCCACCTCCTCACTCGTGAGCTCAGATCTTCCCGTTGTTAAACGAGATAGAGAGGCCGCGAGGAGGGCAATGTTATTTACTGCTGACACAGCTTGGGCTCCCAACGTGAAGGACTTCTCTGCCAGCTGTGCTGTGAGCCTGTCCTTCTGGGTTGGTAAAGTGGCTTTTTTGGAGGACACCCAGGGACTCAAACCTGGCACTAGATACGCTGCCATGGCGCTCTCGAGCCTAGGGATTCCCTTGGCAGCCCTCTCCCTCCCTTCCACTCTAGTAAATGGGCAGTACATCTTAGCTGGCGAACGCGCCGCTAGAGGTGCCTCCCATGAGCCCTCGACATATTTGCTGAGTGAAGGCATGGCTGGAGCCAATGGCTCAGCTGCCTTCCTCGGCCGAGAATAGGGTCCGCCCTCCATCATATCCACCTCCGCAGCGGGGGGAATGGGGGGCAGCGCTATCTCCAGTCGGTTAGCAGCCCGCTCAATGAGCCCAGGAAAATCAGAGTGTAGAGAGGCTGCTGCGAAGGACAGGGCTACTGACGTATCAGAGCCCGTGTCGTCGTCGCCCGAGGAGCCGTAAGACCTCTCACTTCCCAATGGAAAGGGGGTCTTAAAGGTTTGAGTCTGAGGGTCGGATTGTTCCATTGGAATATCCATCTCCTCTCCTCTCTCCTTGTCATCCTCAGATTCAGCGCCCTCAGATGACGCCTCAGAAGCAGAGGCTAGTATCGATAGCACATCCTCTAAGGGAATATCCTCCCTAAGAAACGCCCAGCGCTGCTTCCTCTCCTTCAAAGGAAGGAGGGCGCAGGAGGCGCAATTAGGGGGAACGCCGGTTCCATCCTTGGCATGCTGCGCACCCAAACACACGAAACATAAGTCGTGTGGGTCCGTAGTTGCCATAGTTTAACAGCGGCATTGAGCTCTGAAAATAGCTTTTGGGGGTGGAAAATCTCCTGGTGCGCTCATTTTAGGACGACGTCAAAGATCTGGAAATTTGACGGTGTATCTCGTCCTAAGTCTTGTCTTCTTGGCTTCTCCAGTCTAGTCCAGTCGCTGAAGATAAAGGGAGGGCTGATTGAGGGGAGGCATCCCCTCTTATAGGGACACCTGTACTCCTATTGGCTGCAGGTGTGTGCATAATTTTGTCTCAGGCTGATGCTGCCTTAGGGCAGAGGGTAAACCAATAGGAGCAGAGCTCCCCTATGGGGCGGAGCTCCACGATATAGAACTACTTTTAAGTTAATACCTGCAGTTAAATTGTGCAATACGCTAGGAGATCAAGCAAATTGCGTTCTTCATTTCACCGGTCACATCATTTTACATTAAGAAGCTTACCATAGTTCCCCAGAACAGTTGAGCTAGTCACGTGACAAATATCACAACAGGAGAAAGCGGGAGCTTCACCACATGAGGTGATGAAGTTACACTTCACTACTGTATGCAATTCCCTACTGAATGTTTGGCATCAGATATCTTATCATGGCTTTCTGCCAAAAGTCAAAAAGCTCTGGATGAGCTATCTGTACTGCTGCCATTTCTTCCCTGTGTTTCCTGCTAGTGTTTTCCCTTCTCCGTTCTTCTCCCTTCTGTTCAGTATACAGATGCTGCTCTTCCTTCAGAAAAGCATGCATCACAACTTTGTTCATTTGCACAATTTCTCGTTCACTTTCACTTGTAAATGTTCACACTTACCGAAAATGACATCTGTTAGCTAATGGTTATGCTTGTATAATTTTCTGAGCTGGATTTGCCCGTCTTTGCAATTAGTTTGTTTGTTTTAGTTTGTTTGCATTTAGCTAACAGTGTCTGTGATTTCGCTATTAATTTGTTAGCATTCTGGTAATAGAGGCCCAATGGGCTTTTCTTGCATTTTTTGCGCCCCCTTGTGTGCTATACCGGTAATACCGTACATCCCGGGATGAGAGGACGGTATGACGATATGAACATCTGGATACCGCCCAAGCCTAAACTAAAGCACAACCATCTAACCCTCATCATTTCGGTTCCTCTCCATCTAAAATGTAGTAGAATTAGCTATATAACATCAAGATAAGTCATATTGAATATGTTAGGCCCATCTTCCAATTACCTTAGTGACATTAGTGGCAACAGATCCACAGGGCTGAGAAAGCTGGATGTATCTGGGAATACTTTTGAAGGTGAGGAAAAACATTGGCTGTGATGCTGAAGATTTCAAACATTACACCTTTCCTTCTGTTGTTACGTTTCCACTAAGAAACAATATAAACTGTAGTTTAACATAAAAGGGAACTAACAAATGAGCCACGGACAAGTAAAACGAAATAGATGGGGTTTTCAAATGGGTTTTCAAAGACACTCATTGGGGTGTCCACTGAAAGTTGACTAGCAACAAGAAACTGGGTCCAAAATAAAAACCCACACCAACTTATAATATGGAGTTAAAAGTAAGTGGAGCTAACCAAAGGGGAGAACATTAGATAAAATGCTTTGTTTTCCCAAAATTAAAGAT
The DNA here is from genome assembly GCF_964263955.1 of Coregonus lavaretus. Lineage (NCBI taxonomy): Eukaryota > Metazoa > Chordata > Actinopteri > Salmoniformes > Salmonidae > Coregonus > Coregonus lavaretus. Next base: position 17,805,274 of record NC_139993.1, read on the forward strand.
GATGCCTTAAACCGTGATCACTTTCAACATCTCTCCTGCCAACTGGAGCATTGGCTTTGCAGCTGTTAAATAGTACCTGTGCCAGCACAGGTGAAACTAACGACTGATTAACAAGGCGACAGGTGCAACACATCCTGCCAGCAAGGATGATTCCAATCACTACACTTCCACACTTAAACAGAACCAACCTCAAGATTGAAAAGCGAAGATTTGAGAAAAACCTAAACCTGTAACACTGTGGAAGCATGGAATGGGATTTTCCAGATAGATATTTTCTAACAAACGTGTCCAGTCTTTATTTGAGTTGGGTCCACATGTCTCTAGAAATAATGGATATATTGTGCTACAGAGCCTCAACTCCTCACTAGTAAACCTGAAACAGGTGAACATAAGTTTAAGATTCTTGTGAATACAGATTGCCACATACCTACACTGAGGATACTCCAGCTGAATTATAACAACATAATTATGTCAGAGGAACTGGTGCAATCATGCACTCAGGTGACTGAGCTGGGCCTGGTTTCCCAAAAGCAGCTTAAGTTCATCATAAGAACATTCGTAGGTACAGTGTCCATATCAGAACGCTTTCAGTCTCAGTAAGATTTTAGTCATTCTCACAAGGATTATAGTCATTCTCATATGGAGTTGGTTGAGTCATTATCACAAATGGTTGAGTCATTCTCACAAGGAGTTGAGTCATTGTCACAAGGATTTGAGTCATGCTTGCAAGGATTTGAGTCAGCAGGATTTGAGTCATTCTCACAAGGAGTTGATTCACTCAGGCTAGCAATACAACCAGATTCAAAAAACAGATAAGAGACACAGACATTTGTATGAATTTTGTATTGTATTTTGCATTGTAAATTATTATGTATTTTATTATGTATGTGATACGTGGTTGGGATATGACTGAGATATGTGGTTGTCTCGCCTGGCTATCTTGCAAATATAGTGCTATGTATATTATGTATTTTATTTGTTATGTTTCCTTTTTGGACCACAGGAAGAGTAGCTGCTGCCTCGGCAGCAGCTAATTGGGGACACTAATAAATACTAAAATAAATATTGCAAGGAGTTGAGTCATTCTCACAAGGAGTTGAGTCAGTCTCAGTAGGCATTAAGTCAGCCTCACTAGGTGTAGCATCAGCCTAAAGTAAGAATTTCCTCAGACTCTTCTTGATCCCTTGTATCCTGTCCTATCCTAACTCCCTTTCCTTTCATCCTTTCTTACCTTCCTTTCCAACTTCCTTTCCTCCTGTTAAGTTGCGTCAATTCAAATCTGGTATTTGGGACAAAAGAGGTCAACACGACTTCTAAGATATACTAGTATTTTAATTAATGCAAAACCTTCAATGGTAAATATGATGTTCGTATATACGGGTCCACTGAAATACCACGCAGGGCACTCAGAGAAATAAGCAATTGTTACAGGTTCTTCTTCAAATACTCTGACAGAGAGTTCCCACCTCTCTGCTGGCCAATCAGAGTAAAGACTGAGTGTGGTTTAGACTTTACTCAGCCAATCCGTTGGTGCACGGGTTAGTCCCAACCCCTTGGCGCTCCACCCCTTGGCGCTCCACCGTTCCCAGGCATAAGCTTGCTATCATAATAACCTGTAGAGTCAGCACCCAAAAGACACCCTTCCAATCTGTACTCTATGTACGTACGTTCAAGGACGGTTTCACAGACAACAAAGAGAGAGTGTTCGTATCTATAAGAAATACAAGTCTTATCTGTCCTACCCCCTAACGTTCCTTACATGAATCACAGCCTGTTATGTGAAACAATTTATATCAGTATAGTACAAACCTATGCTTATCATTAATGCATTCCTTCTAAGGTAGTCATCCCATCCAATTATGAGAAAATAAATCCCAACACTCCTTTACTAGATCACTTTCCTTTCTTCCAATCCTAACTGTTTGCCTTTCTCCTTCTATTCCATCCCCTCTCTTCCCCTATTGGTTTTAGTGAGAGGCCAGTTTTGTAGTGACAGGCCAGTTGGACTTGGACTCAGTGTTACCAACTTAGCGACTTTGTCGCTATATTTTGCGAGTATTCAGAACCCTCTAGCGACACATTTTCAAAAAAGCGACTAGCGACAAATCTAGCGACTTTTTCTGGTGTTATTGGAGACTCTGACGTGAAAGCGCGTATCGTTCTTACTCTTCTCAACGAGCAGCGAGCGCTGCCGTGTCCCAAAGCACTCACAGGCGGCCCAGTCCTCGCACAGCAGTCCCTCCCAGCTGCAGTCAAAGCAGGAGATGTTCACCCCTCCGCGTCCAGACTGCAAATGAATCGCGCATGGGGGAAGCCCCCGCTGGCTGATCCCGCCCTGAATGGCGGAATGTAAATGTAAAACATTTTAAAAAACAAGAATCGACAGAAGAAAGTTCATTTGTAGTTCTAAACATATTTAGGGTGTTTTTTACTCACTTTTTGTCTCTCCCACAACGTTATTCCTCTCTCCTACAGCGTCCGTCACAATTACATGCACATGACTTCTAGCGACTTTTAGGACAGCCAATAGCTACTTTCCTTACTGAGGAGTTGGCAACACTTCTTGGACTTAGGGGAATCTGCATGCAGCTATTGTTACATGGGGCAGCAATGTACAATGTCCATCTTGTATTCAAAATAGGGACTCAGTTTACAGACATGCAAACTGACATGCAACAAGCTCTCACAGTCTCAATGCAGAATTAGACTCCAAACGTCAAATTTCGAAATGTTTTTGACACACCGGGTTGCTCCTGCTGCTCTGTATTATTCAATTTCTCCAAACTTCAAAGTTATGGTAAGAGTTACGTTTAGGGACTCATTCCAAATGGTTAAAATAAGGGTTACGTTTTGGGATAGGGTTAAAACATTACATTTAGGCACTCATTCTGAATGGTTAATGTGTTACGGTAAGGGTTAATGTTTGGGATAGGGGTAAAACCCCCCAATTAAAATAAAAACATTGTCCACAACTGGGATCGAACACACAACCTTTTGATCCAGAGCCATGGGATTTTCTCGGTCGCCAATTCTATTTCAACAATAAATAATACGATTTTTCCATTGTGTTAATGATGGCGGATTGATAGATGTCCACGTTTTGAGTATACATTTTTTCAAGATGAGAAGAGATTCGTCCAGCCCATTGGGTATCTCACTACACCCTCATATGCCATGTCTTGAAATATGCAGACAGATGGATTAAAAGTAAGTTTACATTGTAATACTTCTGACAGCCAACTTCACAGTCATTATTCGTTTTACACTTAAGACATGACTCTGCCGTTGTGCTGTAGAACTTGTGAATTTTGTCTCTTGTATAATAAGTTCTATACATTAGTTTATACTGGATTACGCGTACATTTTCATAAACGTATTTTCTGTTAGTTATGGTCCAACTTCCCCTCCATCTTGTGCCAACATCAGTTATTTTTAAGTCTAGGTTCCAATAGTTTAGAATTTTTTCTAAGAGATTGTCAGTTGGATATGCTCTCTGCAATGCTTTATATATCTTCCCTATCATATGAACATCCTTTTCTCAAATAAGATTCCCTCAAGGTTGCTCTGATGTACAAAGGATTTCAATCAACATTTTGTGATATGAAACTTTTACATTTCATGTATTTGAAACAATTGGTAAGTCCAAAATTACTTTTATCTGTCACGGAAATAAATGTATTTCCTGTTACCAAGTCATTTACGGTTTTGTGGGGTTCTATTTTCTCATAACTGGAGGAATGAATAGCTTAGAAGGAATGCATTGGTGATTAAACATAGAAGGTTTGTACTGTACTGATATAAATTGTTTCACATAACAAGCTGTGATTCATGTGAGGAACGTTATGGGGTAGGATGAGATAAGAACTTGTGTCTCAAAATACTAGACTACACTGCTTCTTTGTGACCTGTGAACCGTCCTTGAACGTAGGTACATAGAGTACAGTGGAACGGTCTCTATGGGAGCTGACTCTACATGTTGTTATGATAACAACTTATGCCTGGCAACAGTGTGCAACAGTGGAGCGCCAAGGGGCTGGGACCAACCTGAGCGCCAGCGATAGGTTGGGCAAGTCTAAACCACGCCCAACCTCTACCCTGATAGGCCCAGCAAGGAGCGGGAACTATCCCTGTCAGGGTATTTAAAAGAACAGCCTGTAACAATGGATCAATTCTCTGTCTGCCCTGCGTGGTATTTCAGTGAGCCCGTATACGAACCATCATACTTATCATACATACATTTTGCATATAATACATTTAGCTTGGATTGAATATCTCTTGATTATGTTTTCTCTTATTCCAATACCAGATTTGAATTACGCAATTTCTAACAGTTTCTATGCCGTTAGTTTTCCATGTGGACCAATTTATCGATGAATTCTGAAAAGCTATCCAAGGATTGTGCCTTAAGGTTGTATTTCTAGGCAGTGATATTGGTTCTTGTAGAATACGTTTCATTTTATTCCATATTGTTTTAGTGTTCTTAAAAATGAATTTCTTAATGTTCTTAGCTTTAACCTTTGAAAATAGACACATAAAAGTATTCTGGGGATGAGCATTGTTCCTCTTTAGTGCATTTAACTATATGTCGCAAGTAAAAGCTATCACGGATCAGGAGAAGACCCAGATGCAGACAGTTTCAAAGTAACACAAGGTGGTGTCACAGGGTACAGAACGGCAGGCAAGCTCAGGGTCAGGGCAGGCAGAATGTTCAAAACCGGGAAAACTAGAAAACAGGAACTAGAGAAAAACAGGAGACAAAGGGCAACAGGTTTAATCCTAGACACATGTAAAGTGGGATGTATACGTAGGGTACGGGGCAACAGAAAACGAACAGAGAAGGGCTAATAATCTTGGAGATGGGGAAAGGGCCGATAAAACGTGGGGAACGTTTGTGGGACTCCACCTGGAGGGGCAGATCTCGAGTGGACAGCCATACCCTCTGCCCGAGACGATACCGGGGAGCCGGGGTCCGGTGACGGTCCGCTTGTCGTCGATACCTGGAGGTGGTCTTGAGAAGAGCCGACCGGGCTCGCTTCCAGGTACGGCGACAGCGGCAGACAAACATATGGGCCGAGGATATGCCGACCCCTTCCTCTTGCTCCGGGAAGAGCGGGGGCTGATAACCCACGGAACACTCAAAGGGCGAGAGACCAGTGGCAGAACAGGGGAGGGTGTTGCGGGCGTATTCAACCCACACGAGTTGCAGGCAGAATGGTAAAAGCCGGGAAAACTAGAAAACAGGAACTAGAGAAAAACAGTACGGGAAAAACGCTGGTAGGCTTGACGAGACAAGCTGAAAGACAGGTGAAACAGATCAGGGTGTGACAATAATCCTTGGGTAGCAAGTTTATACAATTCCAAGTCTGGAAGGTTAAAACCATCCTCAGACTTAGGAAGATGTAAAATTTTCCTTTTTATTCTATGAATTTTATTTGCCCATATAAAGTCTGTTATGACCGAGTATATTTTTTAAAAATGTATTACCGAAAATAAATACTAAAACTTTGTCAGTCTTTTTCCTATTGCCATTATTTCCACGTAAATTTTATATCCTGAGATATTTGGGTATTTTGACAATATTTTTAGCAAAGGGGGCATTAAGTTTTCAATATTGGTCAGGTATATCAGGAGATCATCTGCAAATAAGTTTAGTTTCTATTTATGTTTACCAATACTGATACCTGTTACGTTTGGGTCCTGTCTAATTTTTTCTGCAAGCAGTTCAATTGCCAGTGCAAACAGGAGGGGGGAGAGTGGACTTCCCTATACCCATCATGAGTTTGCTACTTCCTAGCCTATGAATGAATGTTTACAACGTAGGTGCACAGAGGTCGAGAGACAAGTTTGAGGTGACAGACAGTGACACATGGACAGACCGTGAGAGAACATTTGCCAGAGAACACCAAGATTGGCAAATTCGCCACTGGCGCCCTGTGCTTTTCACAGATGAAAGCAGGTTCACACTGAGCACGTGACAGACGTGACAGAGTCTGGAGACGCCGTGGAGAACGTTCTTGTGGGGATTTATTATTCTCATAATTGATGGGATGACTAACTTTGAAAGAATGCATTAATGATTAAAGCATAAAAGGTCTGGACTGGGCTGATGTGGGTTGTTTCACCTGGCAAGCTGTGATTAATGTGAGGAGCTGTTTTAGGGGGTAGGAAGATAAGAATTTGTGTCTCCAAATACTAGACTACACTGCTTCTTTGTGATCTGTGAACCGTCCTTGGACGTAGGAATGGTGTCTAGGGGAGCTGGCTCTTCTCACCATGACAGGTTGTTATGATAAGAACTTGTGCCTGGCAACAGTGTGCAACGGTGGAGCGCCAAGAGTCTGGGACCAGCCGGTGCGCCAACGGATTGGCTGAGTAAGTCTAAACCACGCTCAGTCTCTACCCTGATAGGCCCAGCAGAGAGCGGGAACTAAAAACTGTCAGAGTATTTTAAGGAGAACTCATAACAATGGATTAGTTCTCTGTCTGCCCTGCGTGGTATTTAAGTGAGCCCGTATACGAACCAACATACTTATCATACATACATTTAGCATATAATCCATTTGAAGATCTCTTGATTCTTATTCCAGTACCAGATTTGAATTACGCAATTTCTAACAATTGGTGACCTCCGACGTGATCTGGTAAAGGGACTTTGCTGGGTATTGTCCGGCCCATTTGGTCATCTCTGTCATTGGACGGTGTGTTTCACAAAGAGTCTGGGCTTCTAAAACAGGTAAGCAGACACCTATTGTTATGTAACTAAAGTTCTGCACATTGGCTTTATCCAAATTCATTTTGTGAAGCACCTGTTTGATGTAAGTGAACTCTATTCCTCTATAAATAATGATTATAGATTACTAATTCGATTTGAAAAAATAACATGCAAATGTTTGATAATTGTGATGGTTAAAACCCATGGGAAGTGCGAGCTATGGTTAGACATCCATAGGAGGTACTTTAAAAAAAACGGTGCGAGCTATGGTTAGACATCCATAGGAGGTACTCTTTTAAAAAATTGTGCGAGCTATGGTTAGACATCCATAGGAGGTACTTAAAAAAAAAACAGTGCGAGCTATGGTTAGACATCCATAGGAGGTACTTTTTTTTTAAACGGTGCGAGCTATGGTTAGACATCCATAGGAGGTACTTTAAATCAGAGTGTTACTGTATGCATGAGGGTGTGAATGAAAATGTACCTTGATAAAAAACCAATTAGGAATAAAAAAATAAAAAAAATAACGTATGTCAACTATTCTAATTGGATAATTTGTGAATAACTGTTGGATTTGTGGTTACTCAAACCGTATAACCCGTCAGTGACAATCGAAAACATAAAATGTAAAGTGATGAATGGCTAGTGTGACTGAACTGAAACGTTTGAGCTGATATGATTGAACTGTGATGTTTGATGTTTGACATAGCATAATACTGGTTTTGAATAGTTGTGTCGAAGCAATTCGGTTTATTATTTGATTTGATGTTTGATGTTTGACATAGCATAATACTGGTTTTAGGTGCTTGGTTTAGGCTATTTGGTTTATTATTTGATGTAACGTTTGATGTTTGACCCTGCAAAATACTGGTTAAACAATTAGACTGAAATAATTCGGTTTATCGTTTAAATTGTTTAAAGGAAGAGAGAGTTGCAAGGGGAGGGGCTGGAGACAGCGAAAGTGTGGCTTTTGGAGCCATGATAGACTGGGAGTTGGCTGGGAACACCACGGGGCGATTGCTTGAGAGGTACCTATAAATTTATAACGATATATACGTATGGGCTTGCTCACCCGAACGTAGACGTACATCATGGGTGAGAAAGTAGAGAATATTTACATTTGCATTTTTGGTAATTTGGCAGACGCTCTTGTCCAGAGCGACTTATGGGAGCAATTGGGGCTGAGTGACTTGCTCGAGGGCACATCGGCAGATTTTTCGCCTGGTCGGCTCGGGGATTGGAACCAGCGACCTCTCGGTTGTTGGCGCGGCGCTATTGGTCACTAAGCTGCCTGCTGCCCCATATGAGTTTAAGGTTGTGGCGTTGTTTGATCATGTGATAAGGTTTAATGGGTAATCGGACCATAACTAATGTGGTTATGGAAGTAATGTATCAATAGTGGAGAGCCAATAGGGGGCTCCACTGAACTATTATGGTTTATTTGGCATTTCGGTGGCATGAGGCGAAGTCTGTGTGTATGAGTGTGGGTGGTGACCGGATGCTACTGAGTATTTAGTTTGGTAATGTTGAATGTACTATTTGTAGCGTGTTTTGGGGTTAAATAGAAAAACTCACTTAATCAATAGGGAATGGGTGAAGGGAGAGAGAGTTTTTTGCTGAGGTGAAAGCTAGTGCGATTTTCATTTGGTGACGTCACTTGCTCTATGAACTGGAAGTAGTTACTTTGAGAGCATCGCAGATGGTGTGGAGTGCCTGGCGATGTATGTAGAGGGTTCCTGGTTCGAAAACAGGTAGGGACAGTGAGTAAAGCTTTCGCAGTGGGGCTATATACCTAAATTACAATGTGGATTGAGAAATGTGAAAGGTTGAATTAGATAGCTTAAATAGAAGTATTCTAGAAATGTCTATGAAAATATGTTATAAGGTCCCCATGCGCTTTCCCCGAAGGAGCAAGGGGAGGGGTGAGAGAGAGTTCAAATGTTAGGAACATCATTAAATGTATGCTTATCAACGATAGCAAGTATTTGTTTTATTAATTAGGGCCTAATCAGAGAGAACAGTTAAAGAAATTGAATAGCGAACTGAAATGGGTTAGCGGGAAAATATAAATTGTTGGTACATTTTAGAACGATAATTTATTTTGGTTACGGGGATGCAAGTGGCATTGGCTGTTGTGCTGGGGGAATGGCGCCAGCCTGTGGTGGGGTTCTGGATTGGTGAAGCAGGGGGGACAGGAACAATAGAAGGGGAGACAGATTTTCCTAGGGGGTTGAACAAATAATTGATAATGGATCATTTGAGATGAGATCACATGTAGCAGAGTTAGGGTAATAAATTAAATAATCATTGTATACTCGAGGAATTTTGAGTGGTTTTATGGATTAGTTATGAGGAATTAGATTGATACAAACAATTATTGATGGGTTAAGACTGGGGATATCTGTATCATGTTTTGTGTGTACTACCATCTTTAGATTATGTGGGGGATTTATTATTCTCATAATTGATGGGATGACTAACTTAGAAAGAATGCATTCTAGACTGGGCTGATGTAGGTTGTTTTACCTGGCAAGCTGTGATTGATGTGAAGAGCTGTTTTAGGGGGTAAGATAAGATAATAATTTGTGTCTCCAAATACTAGACTATACTGTTTCTTTGTGATCTGTGAACCATCCTTGGACGTAGGAATGGTGTCTAGGGGAGCTGGCTCTTCTCACCATGACAGGTTGTTATGATAAGAACTTATGCCTGGTAACAGGGATGCGCCAAGGGGCTGGGACTAGCCTGTGCGCCAACGGATTGGCTGAGTAAGTCTAAACCACGCTCAGCGTCTACTCTGATTGGCCAGCAGAGAGCGGGAACTGAGAACTGTCAAGAGTATTTGAAGAACAATCTGAAACAATGGATTAGTTCTCTGAATGCCCTGCGACGTATTTCAGGGAGCCCGTATATATACGAACATCATATTTACCATTGAAGGTTTTGCATTAATTAAAATACTAGTCTATTTAGAAGACGTGTATTTACCTCTTTTGTTCCTAATACCAGATTTGAATTGATGCAACTTAACAATTATAACCAGGAGAAAGATATTAGCTCATCTCATTGGAATGTTTCCCAGGGCTAGCAGTACTGAAGTTAGGCAGTATTTAGGTCATAAAAGTGAGCTACCAAATTAAGTGAGGCCTGGCTATTTGTTGTTTTTCAAATTGGGTTTTCAGCAGGTCAAGGGTGATAGGTCTTAGAGGAGCACACACGGTGAATTTTATTGAGTTTTTTTTTTTAGGTTTTGGCTGAGTTTGGGGTATATATGATTTCTTATGAGAATGAATGTCATGAGGACTTAATGAACACTTGGGATAACTAACGTTTATGAAATATTTAGAATTAATATTTAGAATAATGGTAATGTTTGGTATACTATGGGATGGAACAGTTCGTTGAATAATTTCAATTGCCTCTGAACTCTGTTTTAACCTTCTGGTGTTAATTAATCATCCACACTAGTAAATTCTAAAGGCATGAGAGGAGGACTTTAAGATAGTTTATTTTACTAAGTTGAGGGTAATTTATAGTACTGTGAAAAGTGTGAAGAAGATTATAATTTGGTAATAATATATATGATTTAAACCATAAAATAACAGAAGAGAGAGTGGAGGAATGGCAATTGGATAATGAATTACCAATATTACCTAATTGATTGTTTAGGTAGGTGGTAATATTGACACATGGGCAAATCATGTGTCAAAAGGGGAGTGATAGGATTAAATAATAAATATATACGAAGGAGAGGACAAAATAAAAAAACAACAACAATAGAAATTGAGAGCTGAACATGTATGTGTGAAGATAGTTTATTAACCACACCCGTATGTCAGAGGTTTTGTGCCCCACAGGTGAACTAAAAGAGAAGGTGAGCATCCAGTCCCTAAAAGAAGAAAAACTGGAAGCAGGCCTGTTGGGAAGGGCCCTATCAAGTCCTATTAGATCCATGTGGGTGTATGTCACACACTGCAAAAAGGTAAACCCAGTTACACCTGATGAACAAACACAGAGTTAGGAGAAAGAACCAATCACCACTAGGGCTCGGGGGTTGGCTCCTTAACGAAGATTCCCTTACCCTGTCTGATCATCCCTGTGTGAGTTCGATAGAAGGTAAAGCAATGGGTTGGCCTCTGGCGTCTGACATGTTCTCAGGGTGAGGGTGGGGATTCACAGGTCTCCTGACGGTAGGTAGCTGTCTGATTGTGGGGGCCATATTCCTAACACACTCAAACCCTCCTGATCAGCCAGAAGTAGTAGTTAACCTAACACAAGTTGATAAAATAATACCTGAGCACAGTCTACGAAGGCATAGGAGACAGCTAGACGTAGGGAAAGGGGAAGTAATAGGGACTTTAGGGAAGGACATCACCATATGTATGTCACCATGTACATCCTGGGACTATGTAGTTGCTCATACCGAGCGGGGGGGGGGGGGGGGGGGGGGGGGGGGGGGGGGGGGGGGGGGGATATGTCAATCTCCATACACAGTTTAAGGACAGGTGTAGTATTGTGAAAGTAGGGAATTACCAGAAATGGCAGTGCGACCCATATAAGGGTAGGTGCTGTCTGAAAGTCTGAAATACACTAAAACAGGTTACAGACCTGAACAAGTGAGATATCCTCTTCAACTGGGGCACCCTATAGAGTAAACCTCTCTGAGGGAGGTAGTGAGACCGGGGCTGTGGTGAAGATAGTGCAAACTATAGACCTGAAGGAAGTAGGAAAGGTGGAGACGGGGTGTAGAAATCTTAACCTGTGGTTGGAATGGATTCAGTATACGGCAAGAACTATGTCTAAAGAGGACTGTTATGCCTGTGGGACAGCCAAACCAAGGTTAACAACTACTCCGTTCCCCTTGACAGGCTTTAACTCTCTGTCAGGTTTATCCTCCATGCAAGCCACCTGGGAATGTGGTGAAAGAGTCTTGTAGTAACTTGCACTATCTGTATCCCCCGATAACAAAGTCAACCCGACCTAGGTTTCCTCCGTTTGAAGTCTCATTGTTTTTTCTAGGACTAATAAGATAGGATACAGGGTAGGTCATCTTAGCTTCTGCTCCCACACAGAGAATATCACAACTAAAGAGACCATGACTAATCTCTCCTCTTTGTTGCAGCCAGAGGATTTTAGGAACTAAAACCAGGCCCGTGCTGACATCTGATGGTTGTGTGGTGATAACAGATTGTGAACTCACCTACATACGCAAACAATCAAACGTGTCAGAGACTGGTGAGTTGTCACGTAGAAAGTAGGACCTCCTCCCAGGATCCTTTGATGAAAGGATATATATTGATGGGATAGGAGTACCTCGAGGGGTTCCAGAAGAATTCAAAGCTAGGAATCAGATCGCAGCTGGGTTTGAATCAAGTCTTTTTTGGTGGTCAACAATTAATAAAAACGTAGATTGGATGAATTACATTTACTATAACCAGCAAAGATTTATAAACCACACTCGTGATGCAATAAAGGGATTAGCTGAGCAGACAGCGGCAACTAGCTTAATGACATGGCAGAATATAATAGCTTTAGATATGCTTTTGGCTGAGCGGGGCGGGGTTTGTGTTCTGTTTGGATATATGTGCTGTACTTTCATCTCCAACAACATAGCACCGGACAGGTCCGTGACCAAAGCGCTTCAGGGAGTCACCACGCTGACGAACGAACTGGCTGAGAACTCTGGTATTGATAGCTCCATAAACGGTTGGTTTGATAACATATTTGGTAAATGGAAAACTATTGTTGTAACTATTCTGGGTGAAGTTATAGCTTCTATGGGTATACTTGTTCTTTGTGGATGTTGTCTTATTTCCTGTGTCTGAGGGTTGGTGAGAAAAGGAGATGGAGAAGGCGGTTTCCCAACAGATGGTGAGATACGGCCCAATCCCGGACTCCGACCTAAGGAATGAAGGATATGACCTACCAGGTTTGGTGGAGTGACACTCTAGAGTGTGTCTAAAGGGGGCCAAAATGTACTTCCCTGTTTGTGTTTTATGTTTTAATAATCTTATGTTTTGTGTTCTATTAATCCTGTGTTTTATGCATTATTAATCAAGTGAACCATTGTGAATGTTTGTCTTTCCTTATGTGAAGGTTTGAAGTTCCTGGGTGACTTGTAGCCAACCGTTTGCAAGTTCGGTGTAGGTGGAATGACTGAGGGTTTTTATTTTTTATTATCATTAATGTTTGTATTGTATTTTAATGAGTGACACCCTAGAGGGTGTCACAAGGGGGAATCCAAATTTCCCTGAAATTTCTTATTTTGGGTTTTCTTATTTTGGGTTCACACCCAGTGGTTGTGAAAAGGGGGATTGTGGGGATTTATTATTCTCATAAAAGGATGGGATGACTAAATTAGAAATAATGCATTAATGATTAAAGCATAAAAGGTTTATACTGTACTGATATGAATTGTTTCACATAACAGGCTGTGATTCATGTGTGGAACGTTAGGGGGTAAGATGAGATAAGAACTTCTGTCTCAAAATACTAGACTACACTGCTTCTTTGTGATCTGTGAACCGTCCAAGGACATGGGTACTGCAAAAAAGTGCTAACTCCACAGGTTGTTATGATAAAAACGTATGCCTGGCAACAGGGATGCGCCAAGGGGCTGGGACCAGCCGGTGCGCCAACGGATAGGTTGGGTAAGTCTAAACCACGCCCAACCTCTACCCTGATAGGCCCAGCAGAGAGCGGGAACTAAAAACTGTCTGAGTATTTGAAGAACAACCTGTAACAATGGATTAGTTCTCTGTCTGCCCTGCGTGATATTTCAGTGAGCCCGTATACGAACCAACATACTTATCATACATACATTTTGCATATAATAAATTTAGCTTGGATTGAAGATCTCTTGATTCTTATTCCAATACCAGATTTGAATTACGCAATTTCTAAAAGTTCTTATCTCATCCTACCCCCTAACGTTCCTCACATGAATCACAGCTTGTTATGTGAAACAATTTATATCAGTACAGTACAAACCTTTTATGTTTAATCATTAATGCATTCTTTCTAAGCTAGTCATCACATGTAGTTACAAGAAAATAGATCCCCACACATGTCAATCTGCATGTCTGTAAACTGAGTCCCTATTTTGAATACAAGATGGACATTGTACATTGCTGCCCCATGTAACAATAGCTGCATGCAGATTCCCCTAAGTCCAAGAAGTGTTGCCAACTCCTCAGTAAGGAAAGTAGCTATTGGCTGTCCTAAAAGTCGCTAGAAGTCATGTGCATGTAATTGTGACGGACGCTGTAGGAGAGAGGAATAACGTTGTGGGAGAGACAAAAAGTGAGTAAAAAACACCCTAAATATGTTTAGAACTACAAGTGAACTTTCTTCTGTCGATTATTGTTTTTAAATATGTTTTACATTTACATTCCGCCCTGAATGTAAGCCAGGGCGGGATCAGCCAGCGGGGGCTTCCCCTATGCGTGATTCATTTGCAGTCTGGACGCGGAGGGGTGAACATCTCCTGCTTTGACTGCAGCTGGGAGGGACTGCTGTGCGAGGACTGGGCCGCCTGTGAGTGCTTTGGGACACGGCAGCGCTCGCTGCTCGTTGAGAAGAGTAAGAACCATACGCGCTTTCACGTCAGAGTCTCCAATAACACCAGAAAAAGTCGCTAGATTTGTTGCTAGTCGCTTTTTTGAAAATGTGTCGCTAGAGGGTTCTGAATACTCGCTAAATATAGCGACCAAAGTCGCTAAGTTGGTAACACTGAGTCCATGTCCAACTGGCCTGTCACTAAAAAACTGGCCTCTCACTAAAACCAATAGGGGAAGAGAGGGGATGGAATAATACATAATGTAAATAATACTCTTGTAAGAACATTAATGATATAATGTCCATTTAAAAATGGAATGGCTGTTCTAGTTCTTCAAAGTTTTTTGAGTTATATGAAGTTGAAATAGTATATCCAACTATCATTCCATGGTTTACGGCCATACAAGCCTTAATACGCCCGATCTCGTCAAATCTCAGCAGGGTCAGCACTGGTTAGTACACTGCTCAAAAAAATAAAGGGAACACTACAATAACACATCCTAGATCTGAATGAATGAAATAATCTTATTAAATACTTTTTTCTTTACATAGTTGAATGAAATGACAACAAAATCACACAAACATTGTCAATGGAAATCAAATGTATCAACCCTTGGAAGTCTGGATTTGGAGTCACCCTCAAAATTAAAGTGGAAAACCACACTACAGGCTGATCCAACGTTGATGTAATGTCCTTAAAACAAGTCAAAATGAGGCTCAGTAGTGTGTGTGGCCTCCACGTGCCTGTATGACCTCCCTACAACGCCTGGGCATGCTCCTGATGAGTTGGCGGATGGTCTCCTGAGGGATCTCCTCCCAGACCTGGACTCCGCCAACTCCTGGACAGTCTGTGGTGCAACGTGGCGTTGGTGGATGGAGCAAGACATGATGTCCCAAATGTGCTCAATTGGATTCAGGTCTCTGAAACGGGCGGGCCACTCCATAGCATCAATGCCTTCCTCTTGCAGGAACTGCTGACACACTCCAGCCGCATTAGGAGGAACCCAGGGCCAACCGCACTAGCATATGGTCTCACAAGGGGTCTGAGGATCTCATCTCGGTACCTAATGGCAGTCAGGCTACCTCTGACGAGCACATGGAGGGCTGTGCGGCCCCCCAAAGAAATGCCACCCCACACCATGACTGACCCACCGCCAAACCGGTCATGCTGGAGGATGTTGCAGGCAGCAGAACGTTCTCCACGGCGTCTCCAGACTCTGTCACGTCTGTCACGTGCTCAGTGTGAACCTGCTTTCATCTGTGAAAAGCACAGGGCGCCAGTGGCGAATTTGCCAATCTTGGTGTTCTCTGGCAAATGTTCTCTCACTGTCTGTCCATGTGTCACTGTCTGTCACCTCAAACTTGTCTCTCGACCTCTGTGCACCTACGTTGTAAACATTCATTCATAGGCTAGGAAGTAGCAAACTCATGATGGGTATAGGGAAGTCCACTCTCCCCCCTCCTGTTTGCACTGGCAATTGAACAATTAGTTACCGGAGTGTAACTCCAGTTCTATGAGTGGAGCGGAGCCCCATAGGGGAGCTCTGCTCCTAATGGTTTACCCTCTGCCCTAAGGCAGCAGCAGCCTGAGACAAAATTATGCACACACCTACAGCCAATAGGAGTACAGGTGTCCCTATAAGAGGGGGTGCCTCCCCTCAATCAGCCTCCCGAGATATTTTTCTTCAGCGAGACTAGAGAGGGTCGGCAGGGCCTTAAGTCCTATTGGGCTCCGCTCCACTCATAGAACTGGAGTTACACTCCGGTAACTAATCGTTCTATATCGTGGAGCTCCGCCCCATAGGGGAGCTCTGCTCCTAATGGTTTAAGGCGGAGCGTAGCGCTCCAAAATGTACTCCCTGCCGAGCCTAACACTTCCCATCGAAACGAGAAAGTCAAGCCTAGCAATGGCTGCAACCGAGTCCCGCAGTACTGCAACTAAAAACCCCTACGGGCGTCACAATATACCGCGTCATCGGTTAAAAGACCCGCCCCACCTAGTCCAATGGCAATGTCAATGACTAGTGGGCAGATCACCAGAATAGAAGCCATACTAATCTGTACTAGCAGATAGATGTGCCTCAATATCCTGTGAAAACACTACCGACCACTAATGGAATGACATCAAGTATCACTCTACATTATGAACGCGGTAGACCGCCTCACTCACTCAATGGAATCCCAGAGATTAGTGGGCAGGAACAAAAACATGAGTCATACTAACTGAACAAGCAGATAGATGACCTCATACTCTGTTAATCAACGCATGCCTCTACTGTACTGACCCTGTCAGTCAGGATTCATGCCACAAAATATGTTTTCTTATCCAAAGCGGACCTGATGGAAACCCAGTCCATAGTCCTGCTTTTCCCTCTCTTCCTAGCTCCAGATCTCCCTTCAGCTATGCTGAGTACAGACCGAGCCAAAGAGTTAGAAAACACATCTGTCAAAAACACGTCTTCCTAACCAAAGCGGACCTGATGGAAACCTGTGTCCACAGTCCTGCTTCTCCTCTCTTTCTTGCTCAAGATCTCCCTTCAGCCACGCTGAGTACAGATCGAGCCAGAGAATTAGAAGACATATCTAAGAGATAGAAACGGATAAATGGAGACGGCGTCGACCAGGATGCTGCTCTACAGATATCCTCTACTCCTGTTCCTCTAAAAAGCGCAGTAGAAGCCGCTACTCCACGAGTGGAGTGAGCTCTGATACCCTGAGGCAATTGTCGCCCTGCTACCTCATAAGCTGTCTCAATGCCTTCACAAAGCCAGTGAGAAAGCCTCTGTTTTGAAATTGGTCTACCTAGTGCAGCCGCACCGTGACACACAAACAACTGAGGCGATGACCTAATCGCTGCTGTGTGCTCGACGTAACACGCCAAAGTGCGTACCGGGCACAGGCGATGGAGCTTCTCCTCACTCCTCTCTCTATGAGGAGGAGGAGAACAAGCCCACAGCTCCACGGTCTGTGACCTATATGAACTCTTAATAAACTTCGGCACAAATGCCGGGTTAGGACGTAACACTGCTCTGCTCAGGACACCATTGATGGCCAGGCAGTCAGGTCTCGTCGAAAGAGCACACAAATCACTGACCCGCTTAGCTGTAGTCAAAGCGAGCAACAGTGCTGTCTTGATAGACAGCATCTTGAGGGGTATTTGATTCAATGGCTCGAACGGCGACTTACATAGCGCTTCGAGTACCAAAGCCAAATCCCACTGAGGAAGCGTGACTCTAGGTGTTGGCCTAAGTCGCCGCGTTCTATTGGGGATTTATTATTCTCCTAAACTGATGGGATGACTAACTTAGAAAGAATGCAGTCTTGACTGGGCTAATGTAGGCTGTGACACCTGGCAAGGCTGTGATTGATGTGAAGAGAAGATAAGGATTGTGTCTTCAAATGCAAGACTATAATAGTTCATTGTGATCTATGAGTCTTTCTTTGACATGGGAATGATGTCTAAGGGAGCTGGCTCTTCTCACTATGATAGGTTGTTATGATAATCTTGTGCCTGGCTGAAGTGTGTAACAAATGGCGCCGAAGAGATGAGAACAACCCCTGAATCAACGGATTGGCTGAGAAAGTTTAAACCACGCTCAAGTCTTTACTCTAATTGGCCAGCAGAGAAGTGGGAAACTTCCTCTGTCAGAGTATTTGGGTATTGTTTCTGGAACAATGTCTTAGTTCTCTGGAGTGTCCTGCGAGGCATCACAGAGAGCCCGTATATACGAAACATCATATTTACCATTGAAGGTTTTTGCATTAATTAAAATAATTAGTATACCTTAGAAGTCGTGTTGACCTCTTTTGTTCCTGATACCAGATTTGAATTGACGCAATTTCTAACAATTGGTGACCCCGACGCGGTCTGGTAGAAGGGACTTCGCTGGATACTGTCCGGCCCATTTCGTCAACTCTTTCATCGAACCGTGTGTTTCACAAACTGCCCGGGCTTCTATAAAGGTAAGCAGATACCTGTTGTTAAATAACCAAAGATCTGCAAATTGGCTTTATCCAAATTAATTTTGTGAAACACCTGTCTGATGTAAGTTAACTAAATTATGAAACTATTATGAGTAGATAAGCACAATATTGTGACATGCAAGCCTTTGGTAGATGTGATGTTTAAACCTTGGTACCATAGAGTATTGTTTCACCGGCACGTACCAGAAGCCTAGGTACGGATAGGATCGGGAAATAGTACTGAAGTCTCCAGGCTAGGATCACCAGGGGTGAGAACTGGATAACACAGGGAATTATTGGCTAAGGGCGTTGGCTACTGACACATATCCAGAAGAGATATGGCTAGGATCAGAGGAGCGCCAAAAATTTTAGTTGAGTATTGTTTCTCTGACACATATCCAGAAGAGATATGGCTAGGTTCTGAGAAAATACTGAAGTCTCCAGGCTAGGATCACCAGGGGTGAGAACTGGATAACACAGGGAATTATTGGCTAAGGGCGTTGGCTACTGACACATATCCAGAAGAGATATGGCTAGGATCAGAGGAGCGCCAAAAATTTTAGTTGAGTATTGTTTCTCTGACACATATCCAGAAGAGATATGGCTAGGTTCTGAGAAAATACTGAAGTCTCCAGGCTAGGATCACCAGGGGTGAGAACTGGAGATACAGGGAATTATTGGCTAAGGGCGTTGACTACTGACACATATTCATCGAGATATGGCCAGGATCAGAGGAGCGCCAAAATTTTAGTTGAGTATTGTTTCTCTGACACATATCCAGAAGAGATATGGCTAGGTTCAGAGAAAATACTGAAGTCCCCAGGCTAGGATCACCAGGGGTGAGAACTGGAGATACAGGGAATTATTGGCTAAGGGCAGAGGAGCGCCAAAATTTTAGTTGAGTATTGTTTCTGAGACACATATCCAGAAGAGATATGGCTAGGTTCTGAGGAAAATACTGAAGTCTCTGGACCACAAATGGTGGAACCGTGAGATACAGGGATTAATTGATTAAAGTGTAACGTTGTGGCACATATCCACTGAAGATATGGCTAGGATCATAATGGCCACTTAAATTTTAGATAGTGTTACGCTACTGACACGTATCAAAAGGCTAGATACGGATAGAGTCAGGGGGACACTGGGTGTTGTTGTATGCATGAGTGCGCGAATGATCACAGACGAAATAAAATAGTGAATAGGGGTTATTAAAAAATTATAAACCTGTATATTAAGACGTCTGTGGCTGTCCAAACGGTATAATTTGGGAATAACTGTTGGATTTGTGGTTGCTTAAACCATATAACCCGTTAAAAACAATTGGGAACATAAAGCTAAAGTGATGAATTGTGTGACTGAACTAAAACGTTTGAACTGATATATTTGAAATATAACGTTTGGTGTTTGAAAAAGCATAATACTGCTTTTGAATAGTTGTGTCGAAACAATTCGGTTTAGTATTTGATTTGAGGTTTGATGTTTGACGTAGAATAATACTGGTTTTAGGTGCTTGGTTTGGGCTATTTGGTTTATTATTTGATTTAACGTTTGATGTTTGACCGTGCAAAATACTGGTTAAACAATTAGACCGAAATAATTCGGTTTATAAACGTGCACCAACTTTAACTAATTAGGTGGGAATTATTTGATTTAAATAAATGGACTGGGGTACTTTGAGTAACGGCGGAATATTGGAGGCGCGCTGGGACGAGAAGCAGCTCCTCACAGCTCCTCAAAAAGGTAGAGTTGCGAGGGGAGGGGCTGGAGAGAGCGAAAGTGTGGCTTTTGGAGCCATGAAAAGACTGGGAGATGGCTGGGAACGCATGTGGGTATCTGACGAGAGAGTGTTCTAAACTTGCTCACCGAGCGTAGACGTGCGTTGGGTGAGAAAGTAGAGAATATTTACATGTGCGTTTTTGGTAATTTGGCAGACGCTCTTGTCTAGAGCGATTTATGGGAACAATTGGGGTTGAGTGCCTTGCTCGAGGGCACATCGGCAGATTTTTCGCCTGGTCGGCTCGGGGATTGTAACCGGTGACCTCTCGGTTGTTGGCGCGGCGCTATTGGTCACTAAACTGCCAGCCGCCCCATATGAGTTTAAGATTGTGGCGTTGTTGGATAATATGATGGCGGAATAAACTGACCATAAGTAATGTTGTTTTAGACGTAATGTATAATATAGTACAAAGCAAATAGAGGGTTAAATCGAACTAATCATCATGGTAGAGCTAACATAGTACAGTGAGGGAACTTCATTTTGTGTCAGAGGGTAAGATGAGATCATTAATAGTACTATTGGTGGAAATCTATTCATCATTTCAAGGCATGGAGTAACAATCTGCATTTATGAGTGTAAATTCCACGGCTGATGTGTTGATTGAATGGGTACGATGGAGTATTTGGTTTGGTAATGTTGAATGGACTATTTGTAGCGAGCGTGTTTAGGGGTTAAATAGAAAAACTCACTTATTCAATAGGGAATCAAAGAGAGAGAGAGTTTTTTGCTGAGGTGAAAGCTACTGCGATTTTCATTTGGTGACGTCACTTGCTCTATGAGCTGGGAGTAGTTACTTTGAGAGCATCGCAGATGGTGTGGAGTGACTGGCGATGTCCCTGGTTCGAACACAGGTAGGGACAGTAGACAAAGCTTTCGCAGTGGGGCTATATACCTAGACTATTATGTGGATTGAGAAATATGAAAGATTGAATTAGATAGCTTAAATAGAAGTATTCTAGAAAAGTCTATGAAAATATGTTACCAACGATAGCAAGTATTTGTTTTATTAATTAGGGCCTAATCAGAGAGAACAGTTAAATAAATTGAATAGCGAACTGAAATGGGTTAGCGGGAAAAATACAAAATAATTGGACGATTATAAAACGATAATTTATTTTGGTTAGGACGAAAGTATGCATTGGCTGTTGTGCTGGGGAATGGCGCCAGCCTGTGGTGGGTTATGGATTTGTTACATAAACTTATATTTTGGACTGGGGTGATAGAATAGGCATAATCAGAAATCAGAAAATAATCAGAAAAAAGACACAATTTAATGTGAAATAGTTATTACAATTGTTGTTGATAGTTGTTATGGTTATTATCATTGATCCAGTAATGATATAAGGATAGTAGAGGAAGGCAGGGGATTTAATCTCATTTAGGGAAGTTATATTAGAAAGAAAATATCATTAAATGAGGGAACATTTGATGTAACCGTGATTGTATTGGCTAAAAACTCAAATATGACATTTACAGGGAGGACAGGAACAATAGAAGGGAAGACAGGTTTTCCTACGGGGTTGAATAAATAATTGATAAATGGATCATTTGAGATGAGATCACATGTAGCAGAGTTAGGGTAATCAATTAAATAATCATTGTATACTCGAGGAATTTTGAGTGGTTTAATGGATTAGTTAGGAGGAATTAGAATGATACAAACAATTATTGATGGGTTAAGACTGGGAATATCTATCATGTTTTGTGTGTACTACCATCTTTAGATTATAACTAGGAGAAAGAGATTAGCTCATCTCAGTTAGGCAATATTTAGGTCATAAAAGTGAGCTATCAAATTGAGTGAGGCCTGGCTATTTGTGATTGTTGTTTTTTCGAATTGGGTTAAAATGGGTTCACAGAGCCAGAGGCTGTACAGAGAAAGGTGGAGCCCCCATGTTGCCCTAGTGAAAGAACATTCAGAGGAATGGTTATCACTAGGTAAATGGACTTGCAGGGGGTTAATAGAAATATCATTGCTGAAATACATTGCTGAACCAATTGAAACCAGAGAACTCCTATTTTACAGTGATAGATTTAGCTAATGCTTTCTTTAGTATCCAAGTTCATCCGGATAGTCAGGGGTGGTTTGGCTTTACTTTTCAGGGAAGGAAATGGACTTAGGCTAGGATGCCTCAAGGCTACTCGGAAAGTCTTACAATCTTAGCCCAGGCTATAACTAATAATTTGGGAAAGTTTGAACCTAGGGAAGAAAGCAAATGTTAGTTTATGTAGATGATATTCTATTGGCTAATCCCACTCAGGAGGGATGTAAGAGGGATACAATCCAATTGTTAACCTTCCTGGCAGAACAGGGACACAAAGTGAGCAAAAAGAAACTTCAACTTTGGTAGAGCGAGGTCATTTACCTAGGACACACTATAACACAGGAGGGGCTAATGTTAAACTCATCCAGGAAAACTGCTATATTTGAAGCGCCAAAACCGTTAAAACAAAAAAACTAATGATCAGCTTTTTGTTAATGATAAAGTGCTGTAAAGTTTGCGTACTCCATTATGTACTGCATACAGGTAAATTAAGTGATCTTATCTATGGGAAGGCAATGGCAGCCCATGGTAAAGTAATTTGGAACTCTGAGGAGGACGAACAGTTTATGTTGTTGCTCTCTTCCCAAACAGTCTTAGCTTTTCATACAGATATCAGGGATGTTATCCAAATGGTAGAGAGTAACGAGGGATATGACATTGGTAGTGATTTAAAGATGATGAGTTTTTTTGGTGGGCTATTAGATATAACTGGGTTAATCATGAACATAGAGATTTTTATTCTTTGTTGCTAGACAGAAGACTTAGGTGACTTAAAAAATAGACTTGTCATGTCCAACAATTAGTCTTCAGGTCAAGCCCGGGAGAGCCTGGGTAGAACAGAGTTTGAACTAAAAATAAGTGTTTTTACAAGATAAGAGATTGATTGATTGGATTACTAAATGATTCTGAACTGGATGAAAGTTGAATTTAGCTGCCATAAAAGACAAAGGAAGTGGGAGGAGCAATAAAGAAGCAAAAGATAATCCCAAAAATGAAAGGCATGGCAATTGGATGATAAATTACATAAGGATGGTTTAGAAAGGTGGTAATATTGACACATGGGCAAATCATGTGTCAAAAAGGGGGAGTGATAGGATTAAATAATAATGATAGGATTAAATAAATACAATTACTTAAAAAGAAAAAACAACAATAGAAATTGAGAGCTCAACATGTATCTGTGAAGATGGTTTATTAACCACACCCGTATGTCAGAGGTTTTGTGCCCCACAGGTGAACTAAAGGAGAAGGTGACCCACTCTATCACACCAGGAGACTGGGTGTGGATCCAGTCCCTAAAAGAAGAAAAACTGGAAGCAGGCCTGTTGGGAAGGGCCCTATCAAGACCTATTAGATCCATCTGGGTGCATGTCACACACTGCAAAAAGGTAAACCCAGTTACACCTGATGAACAAACACAGAGTTAGGAGAAAGATCCGATCACCATTAGGGCTCGGGGGTTGGCTCCTTAACGAAGATTCCCTTACCCTGTCTGATCATCCCTGTGTGAGTTTGGTAGAAGGTGAAGTAATGGGTTGGCGTCTGACAAGTTCTCAGGGCGAGGGTGGGGATTCACAGGTTTCCTGACGGTAGGTAGCTGTCTGATTGTGGGGGCCATATTCCTAACACACTCAAACCCTTCTGATCAGCCAAAAGTAGTAGTTAACCTAAAACAAGTTGATAGAATAATACCTGAGCACAGTCTATGAAGGCATAGGAGACAGCTAGACGTAGGGAAAGGGGAAGATTAGGGACTTTAGGGGAGGACATCACTGTATGTGTGTCGCCGTGTACATCCTGGGACTATGTAGTTGCTCATATCGAGAGCGTGGGGGATATGTAAATCTCCATACACAGTTTGGGGACAGGTGTAGTGTTGTGAGGGTAGGGAATTACCAGAAATGGCAGTGCGACCCATAGAAGGGTAGGTACTGTCTGAATGTCTGAAGTACGCAAAAACAGGTTTATCCTCCATACAAGCCACCTGGGAATGTGGTGAAAGAGTCTTGTAGTAACTTGAACTATCAGTATCCCCCGATAACAAAGTCATTCCGACCTAGGTTGCCTACGTTTGAAGTCTCAGGGGATTCTAATTGTTATTCTAGGACTAGTAAGATAGGATACAGAGTAGGGCATCTTAGCTCTGCTCCTACACAGAGAATATCACAACTGAAAGAGACTATGACTAATCTCTCCTCTTTGTTGCAGCCAGAGGATTGTAGGAACTAAAACCAGGCCCGTGCTGACATCTGATGGTTGTGTGGTGATAACTGATTGTGAACTCACCTACATACGCAAACAATCAAACGTGTCAGAGACTGGTGAGTTGTCACGTAGAAAGTAGGACCTCCTCCCGGGATCCTTTGATGAAAGGATCCTTTGATGGGGTAGGAGTACCTCGAGAGGTTCCAGAACAATTCAAAGCTAGGAATCAGATCGCAGTTGAGTTTGAATCAAGTATTTTTTGGTGGTCAACAATTAATAAAAACGTAGATTGGATAAATTATATTTACTATAACCAGCAAAGATTTATAAACCACACTTGTGATGCAATAAAGGGATTAGATGAGCAGACAGCGGCAACTATCTTAATGACAAGGCAGAATAGAATAGCTTTAGATATGCTTTTGGCTGAGAGGGGCGGAGTTTGTGTTCTGTTTGGATCTATGTGCTGTATTTTCATCCTCAAACAATATAGCACCGGACGGGTCAGTAACAAAAGAGCTTCATGGGAGTAACTACACTGACAAACAAACTGGCTGAGAGATCTGATATTGATAGCTCCATAAACGGTTGGTTTGATAACATATTTGATAAATGGAAAACTATTGTTGTAACTATTCTGGGTGAAGTTATAGCTTCTATGGGTATACTTGTTCTTTGTGGATGTTGTCTTATTTCCTGTGTCTGAGGTTTGGTGAGAAAGGAGATGGAGAAGGTGATTTCCCACAGATGGTGAGATAAGGCCCAATCCTGGACTCCAAACTAGGAATGGAGGATATGACCTACCAGGCTTGGTGGAGTGACACTAGAGGGTGTCTAAAGGGGGCCAAAATATACTTCTCTGTTTGTGTTTTATGTTTTAATAGTCTTATATTTTGTGTTCTATTAATCCTGTGTTTTATGCTTTATTAATCAAGTTAACCATGTGAATGTTTGTCTTTTCTTATGTGATGGTTTGAAGTTCCTTGGTGACTGGTAACAATTTGCAAGTGGGGTGTAGATGGACTGAGGGTTTGAATTTTTTAGTATCATTATGGCCTATTAATAAAAGTGTGATTTTTTGTTTGTATTGTATTATAATGAATGACAATCAGTGTTTTCTTGTTTTTTGAATCACACCTTATGAGGTGTGAAAAGGGGGACTATTGGGGATTTATTATTCTCCTAAACTGATGGGATGACTAACTTAGAAAGAATGCAGTCTTGACTGGGCTAATGTAGGCTGTGACACCTGGCAAGGCTGTGATTGATGTGAAGAGAAGATAAGGATTGTGTCTTCAAATGCAAGACTATAATAGTTCATTGTGATCTATGAGTCTTCCTTTGACATGGGAATGATGTCTAAGGGAGCTGGCTCTTCTCACTATGATAGGTTGTTATGATAATCTTGTGCCTGGCTGAAGTGTGTAACAAATGGCGCCGAAGAGATGAGAACAACCCCTGAATCAACGGATTGGCTGAGAAAGTTTAAACCACGCTCAAGTCTTTACTCTAATTGGCCAGCAGAGAAGTGGGAAACTTCCTCTGTCAGAGTATTTGGGTATTGTTTCTGGAACAATGTCTTAGTTCTCTGGAGTGTCCTGCGAGGCATCACAGAGAGCCCGTATATACGAAACATCATATTTACAATTGAAGGTTTTTGCATTAATTAAAATAATTAGTATACCTTAGAAGTCGTGTTGACCTCTTTTGTTCCTGATACCGGATTTGAATTGACGCAATTTCTAACAGTTCCTAATAGGAAGCGTTTCACTAGAGGGTGACTAAAGACATTGTCTCTGCCAAAACCCTCATGACAAGCTGAAATCGCTGCTGCAAACACTCTAATCGTGTCAGGCGATTTTTGCTTATCAAACATGAGCTGCAGAAAAGAGAGAATACTCTCCACCTGACAGCTCATGGGGTCCACACCTTGTGTGACACACCATCATGAAAACACGTTCCATCTACTGGCATACATCTTAGAAGTGGAACTGGCACTTGAACCCTGTATGGTCCTGATCACTGCATCAGATAACCCACGGCGCTCTAGCCTGTCCCTCTCAGCAGCCAGGCCTTCAGGGGTTGGCCGATTATGGGCAATTTCCCTATCGTGCCAGCCGCCTGAGACAACACGTCCCGTCGATGTGGAATTGGCCAAGGTGGCGCAATCAACATCTGACTCATCTCCGCAAACCACAGAGCCCCCGGGCGATCGGGCGCTATCAGTATCACTGACAGCCCCCCTGACCTCACCCTGGCTAGCAGTGGGAGAATTTTATTTTATTTTATTTCACCTTTATTTAACCAGGTAAGCCAGTTGAGAACAGGTTCTCATTTACAACTGCGACCTGGCCAAGACAAAGCAAAGTAGTGCAACAAAAACAACACAGAGTTACATATGGGGTAAAAAAAAACATAAAGTCAGAAATACAACAGAAAATATATATACAGTGTGTGCAAATGTAGCAAGTTATGGAGGTAAGGCAATAAATAGGCTATAGTGCAGAATAATTACAATAGTATTAACACTGGAATGCTAGATGTGCAAGAGATTATGTGCAAATAGAGATACTGGGGTGCAAAACAGCAAATAAAATAACAATATAGGGATGAGGTAGTTGGGTGGGCTAATTTCAGATGGGCTGTGTACAGGTGCAGTGATCGGTAAGGTGCTCTGACAACTGATGCTTAAAGTTATTGAGGGAGATAAGAGTCTCCAGCTTCAGAGATTTTTGCAATTCGTTCCAGTCATTGGCAGCAGAGAACTGGAAGGAATGGCGGCCAAAGGAGGTGTTGGCTTTGGGAATGACCAGTGAGATATACCTGCTGGAGCGCAGACTACGGGTGGGTGCTGCTATGGTGACCAATGAGCTAAGATAAGGCGGGGATTTGCCTAGCAGTGATCTATAGATGGCCTAGAGCCAGTGGGTTTGACGACGAACATGTAGTGAGGACCAGCCAACAAGAGCGTACAGGTCACAGTGGTGGGTAGTGTATGGGGCTTTGGAGACAAAACGGATGGCACTGTGATAGACTACATCCAATTTGCTGAGTAGAGTGTTGGAGGCTATTTTATAAATGACATCGCCGAAGTCAAGGATCGGTAGGATAGTCAGTTTTACGAGGGCATGTTTGGCAGCATGAGTGAAGGAGGCTTTGTTGCGAAATAGGAAGCCGATTCTAGATTTAACTTTGGATTGGAGATTCTTTATGTGAGTCTGGAAGTTGAGTTTACAGTCTAACCAGACACCTAGATATTTGTAGTTGTCCACATACTCTAGGTCAGACCCGTCGAGAGTGGTGATTCTAGTCGGGTGGGCGGGTGCTAGCAGCGTTCGATTGAAAAGCATGCATTTAGTTTTACTAGTGTTTAAGAGCAGTTGAAGGCTACTGAAGGATTGTTGTATGGCATTGAAGCTCGTTTGGAGGTTTGTTAACACAGTATGCAGGACAGCGGAGGGAACTCTCGGCCACGGTTGGTGCGCAAAGGCGTCCCTTCCCAGTGGTGGCTCGTCCTGTTCCCTCAGAGAGAACCACAGAGGACATTGCGCGTTCACGCGTGACGCGAATAGGTCCACCTCGGCTCTCCCGAATTGTTCCCAAATCTGGAGAACAATGTCTGGATGCAGACACCACTCGTCGTCTCGAGGACCCCCTCTTGACATGAGGTCTGCTCCTACGTTCAAGTAGCCCGGAATGTGTGCTGCTCTCAATGAGCGAAGGTGCTCGTGAGCCCACAGCCACAATTCCTCTGCCGCCCGATGGAGAGCAGGAGACCTGACTCCACCCTGGCGATTTATGTGGGCTACTGTGGTCCGGTTGTCTGACCAGACCAGCATATCGCGACCCCGAAGGGTAGACGCGAAGTGGGTCAGAACCAGTCGAACCGTTTCCAACTCCAGGAGGTTGATGTGACGACCTGATTGAGGCCACACACCTCCTATCGCTTGTGTCTGACATGTCCCTCCCCATCCCGTCAGGGACGCATCCGTGAATACTGGGATGTGAGAGGACGCCTTTCCTATCGGAGTTTCTCCAATAGTTTAGGTCTGCACTGAGCGAGAGGGGAACCACCACCAACCGATGACGTTGACGCAATGGGTCTAGTCTTAGTTGGGCGAACCATCGCTGCGTCCTGCGCATGTGCAGGAGTCCCAGCGGAACCACAGAGTGGGCTGACGACGTGAGACCCAAAAGTGACATGATCGACAGCGCCGTCACCGTGTGATTCGGACGACACTTCCTTAGGGCTAGCAACAAGGCTACCCTTCGGGGGTCCCAAATTCGAGCCCTCATCCTCAGTGTCTAGCTGTATCCCCAGGTAGACAATCTGATGAGTGGGCCAGGGCGCGCTCTTTTTCCAATTCACAGCGAACCCCAGACTTGTGAGATGCATCACTGTCTGTGTTGTGTGAGTGATCGCCAGCTCTGCTGACGGGGCGAGAACCAGTAGGTCGTCCAGGTAGGCTAGTAGCCGTATTCCCTGACGACGCAACGGTTCCAATGCCGCCTCCACACACTTGGAAAATGTGCGAGGTGCCAGGGCGTACCCAAATGGCATCCTCGTGTATTCGTACGCCACCCCTTGAAAGGCGAACCGCAGAAACTTCCTGTGACGCGGCTGAACCGGCACATGAAAGTACGCGTCCTTTAGGTCTATGCTCGTACAAAAGTCCCCTCTCTGGACACATTCCAGCAGACGTTTTGTCGTTAGCATTCGGAAGGGCCGTTTGGTTATGCTCTCATTGAGAATGCGTAAATCCAAAATCGGCCTCACTCCCCCCGTCTTTTTGGGCACTAGGAAATAAGGCGATTATAGCCCTTTGTTCCTTTGCTCCCGGGGAACTACTGTCACCGCCTCCTTTGCCAAAAGTTCCGTAATCTCTGTCATCAGAGCGGCCACTTTGTCTGGCGTTTTCATCACCGTCTCCACCACTCCCCTGAACGGGGGTGGGGTCCGGTGGAATTGGAGAGCATAACCCTTCTGCAACGTCTGTTCTAGCCAGCGTGAGAGTGTGCAGCTTCTTCGCCACTGCCAGCAATGCAGAGAAAGTGGCTGGGCGCGAAGCTGTGGTGCATCCAGTAGGAAGGACCTGTATTCCTCTATGGCCCTTACTGCCACTGTTCCCCAACATTAAAGTGGTGGAACAGTCCAAGGTGGGCCTCCCGTGAAAGGGAGAGGAAATGCGTTCTGAGAAAGAAAGAGGAGTAGGGACATCGGTTAAACCCGTAACCGTCGTATTCCTGCCGTCCTTGAATGCATCGCGGGTCTGAATTGCGCTGACCGAGGCCACAGCCTGCGGCAGGGCACCATCCCCAGCAAGCGATTGCGTCATCTTAGGTGACTGCAATTCG